>NW_018165446.1:59572-75025 GCF_001263595.1 Phalaenopsis equestris | reverse complement strand
CTTTTGGAGGGAAAAAAATTGCGTACGTCAATCGTGCGCAGAGATGTGTACGTAATAGGGTACACAAGCGTTATACAAGGGTTATATGGGGTTACAAGCATATTATAACTTCCTTGTAACTTTTGTGTAACTCACATGTAACCCGCTCTTTTATTTTATCCATTGAGGTTACAAGGTTGCAGCGGGGTTACACGGGAGTTACACGAGAGGTACAACGGGGTTATAACCCCCTTGTAATACCCGTGTAACCCCCATGTACCCTTTTACGTACGTAACTCCTGCGTACGCTTGAAGTACGCAATTTTTTTCCCTTTTGGAGATAAATGGGTTGGGGGGAACGAGGTCGTTTTAGTAATTTTATCTGTGAGTTTTATCTATATATATGATGTGTAAGAATAAGTTGTTTACAAAACGCACCAACCAAACATCTAAACTGTTTATTCAGAACAGGGGCAAAATGGTCTTTGACTCATCTGAAATAGTGAATTTGCCGCTCTGCTCCCGAGGATGTAGGCATATTTGCCGAACCTTGTTAAATCTCTCTGTGTTCTTCTGGATTTGTGCCGATTCATGTTTTTCTTCCCTAATTTCTCAACAATATATATACAGAAAGATTTACATGAAGTTTGAACAATTCTTATCTTTACATATTTAACACTTTAATTTCATTTTACTCGTCACGTCACATTGATTTCATGTTTTAAAAGTTAAAAAAGTATTATTAATTTTGATGTGATAATAAGGATTTGGGCTTACACGTCGCATTGATTTCATGTTTTAAAAGTTAAAATAGTATTATTAATTTTGATGTGATAATAAGGATTTGGGCTCTATGAATGTAGAGAAATAAAATTTAAACGTTACATATGTAAATAAATAGGAATTAGGTGGGTATGTATTTAAATGCCCCTTATTTTTTTTATAATTTAATGTAAAACCCATGGTATTCAAATAAAATATTGTTCTCGCGTCAATTGGGCAGCCTAAATCGGGAATGTTTGTGATCCAAATTCGGGAAATTAAATTAGGTTAAAGCAATACAACACGGAGGCTCATTCTTCTTTTGAATTAGAATATGTTGGATTACAAAATTATGTTGAAATCACAGTTGCTTTAAAATAAGATAACAAATATAGCTATATAGGTCGGGACTACAGTGAATTTAGTTGGTGGTTACAACAGACGTTGTTGAATACAAGGGTTATATTTAGTAGCTAAAGCAACTGGAGTTGGCTATCATAGTTGTAGTTATGTTATAATAGCTACTGGTGGTGATTGGTGATTGCAAAGAATCGTCTGTTTTGCACTTCCATGTGGAACTTGTTGGTCTATTTATGATTTTTGAGAGGGTTGTTTTGATAAATTTATCAAGGATCTCAAAACACTCTATCGTAAGTCCAACATTGATTCCTTTGATCATATGAAGTTTTTTAACATTTAAATATCTTAATAACCTCAAAATTAGATGATCTTAAGCTAGTTGGACTCCTCTCGTTGAGACACTAGATATGACTATAAGCAAAATAGTAATAATAATAATAATGACAATATTTAGCCTTCTAATTGATGCACCAAAACTTTCACAATACTTTGAGTATTTTAGTCGAGCTTATTTGGACTCAGATTGGAGCACTTTTGATACATTGGGTTCATGTTGTTTAGATCTCAATTTGTCTATACTTTGGTGAAATGGAAGGTCATATGACCTTGAATTTGAATTTGAAATATTTAATGCTCAAAATACATCAAGATTCATGCATAATAATGATGGCAATTTTTTAATAACAGAACAATCATAAGAAGTGATTCCAACTTTCAAAAAGTTCTCATTAGTCACAAGTAGAGTTGGATTTGATCATATCATTTTTTTTTGTGTTGAACTTGATTGAAATTTGCAAAGATGACAAAGGGATATGTGCTTTAATGTAGAAGATAAACATTGACTTTAAAAAGCAAATGAGACAATCAATGTTGTTGGCGAGTGTGGGTGTTGATATTCTCGGCAACGACATGTGTCAATGTTTTTGACAGTTACGTGTGTGAGTACTATTGTCGATCAACAGAGTCAACTTTAATGTCTATTTTGGGTGACAATTTTATTATTTACAATGGGTGTTGTCCTTGTGTTTGATGATGGACATCGATGTTGTTGTCAGTTGTGAGAGTTAGATTTGGATTTCTAGCGTGTGTCAATCTTATAAGAGCAAACAAGTGTTAAGGACAACATTCATTAGTGTCATACAATGGCGAATATCAGTTTTGGAAGTCTTTGTTTTGTTAGTGATAGTGGATTGTGACAATTGACATCAATGTTATTGACAACTGTGAGTTTCAATAGTATTAGTGACAAAGATCATCGAGGTTGATGTTGATGAAAGCCATTGATGCTATCAATGATAGTTAGCTCCAATCTTAGCGACAATAAAAAGCATTAGTTTTTTCAATGATGATGGTTGTTGATGGGTGTTGACCTTGTTGAAGGCAAGTGCCATTGACAATTGTTAACACTATAGATAATAGTCAGTGTGTCTGAAGAAGATATGAATTCCCTTCTTTAGAATCCTTCCTATCTTCTCATTCGATATTGCATAAAGTTTGTGGAATCATGAGTTCATGACTTATGAATTGATGTTTGGAGGTTGTCATTTGATTATCTTAGCCAAGAAGTAGAACACTATATCTAATAATCTACATTGATTCAATTTGATCATATAAATTTTCTAGACAATTAAAAGCCTTAGACCCTTATAATATTAGAATTAGCAGGATTATTAAGTCCATATACTTATTTATACTTATTGTGCGCTACAAAGTCCTCAACAATAGAAAAATTTGAAGTCTTGGCTCAATATTATTTCCCAACTTACACTGACAAAATTGTTAGATATAATTAAAATTGCATGGAAAATCCTAAGATAGGGAAATAACTATAGTGCTTGACTCGGTCAAAATAATTGACAAGGAAATTAAAAGTGCAAAGGTCTAATCTTCTTTTGAATTAGAGAAGAAGAGATTATAAGATAATATTAAAATCACAAATGTAAAATAACACAACGAATACCATATAAGGGAGGTTAGGGTTCTAATAGCTGTAGTTAGTGGCTACAACACTTGTAGTTAGTTATAAGTGTCATAGTTCATGGTTATAATGATCTTAATTGGTTGTAGCAATTATTTGGTTGTCAACAAGTGACTTTTTGAGGTTGGCGACAAACTCTATTTGCCAATGACAACTAGTGGGACTTAGGGTTATAATCAAACCGAGCCAAGCAGAGTATAACATTATTTGGACTTGGCTTGATACAATTATAAGTTGTTCATGTTCAACTTGAGCTTGCATCAAGTTTTTACATATTATTCAATCTTAACTTGCTTAAAATTTTCAATGTTTGAACTAAATTTGTTTGTAACAAGTGAATGAGTGTTTAAACGAGCTAATAAATTAACTAAAAATTCAATGAGTATCTAAATTTTCATATAAAAATATAAAATTTACAGTGCTAAATAAATAAACAATTCCATAAATCATATAACTTGTATACGATATACTCAAATAAATTAACTTATATGTTGTTATCTAGTGTCTGTAATAGATATATTCTCACAAGAATGAATTCTAATATAGAGAAAAAAATATTAAAACAAGAGCAAAAAGATTAATAAATAAATGAACTAGCATTACAAAGTAACTCATAACGTGAAATTAATCAATTGTTGAAATAATTGAGAAGATTCAAAAATAGTTTGATCAAACATAATTAAAAAAAAAAGAGCAAATGTGATATTCACCAAAAGTAATGTTCAAATGGTTAATAATTAATAACAAAATAAATATATAATTAAGAATTAATCTTAAAATATTATTGATATAATTAATAATAAATTACTAATAAATCTATAATTAAATAAATTCTAGCAAATCAAATTTTATTTAAATAATATATCATATATGATACGAGATATATTGGAGCTTCATATCGAGTATTTAACAAGTTGTTTGTTGAACAAAAAATCGGTTTGTTCGTGATTATAAATGAACAAGTTCGGCTATACTCATGTTTAATTCATTTCAGATTCGTGTTTTAAAAAAATGTTCAAGCTTGTTTATTTACTAATTTGAAATAACGTGATTGCGTCTTACCCGAGTCGAGTTCGAGTTGTTCATCGAGTGCATCGGTTACTTTACAGCCCTATTAGGAAAATAAGAGTTAAATCTTAGTAGTCAGCTCACTCTCTTCTTTCCTCTTCCATCTTTAAGTGAATAATGTGGGCTAATTTATAGTTTATTAAGTTGGTGTTTTGATGAATTTAGTCATGAACTCAAAATATTCTATTGGACGGTCCACACTGATTAATTATCCTGATCATAGGTCATTTTTTCAACATCTAAGTCTCTTAATGATCTCAAAATTGAATGGTATTGGGATCTTTAGTGTCTTCCCGTCAAGTCGCTTAATTTGATCATAAATTTGTTAAAATTGGGGCCAGGATGATCTTGAATTTGACTCTTGGAATGTTTCTTGCTCAAAATGCTACAAGGTTCATATATGACGATAAAAATTTCTCGATAACAATCATAGCAATATATGATTTAAGCTATTTATAGGAATGGGTCATCGTACAATTACATATTGATAGAAAGCCGAAGCAATGTTGAATTTAATTAACCTTTATTCGTGAAATGGACACTCTATTTATAGGAAGGGGTCATCATACAATTAGCTATAATGATGATTAACAAAATTAAATCATATGGAACTTTATTTTTTATATTTATAATTCAATTTGAAAATACTTAAAAATGGTCAAAGAGGTGTTACGCAATTTGTGTTTTCAGTATTTTTAAAGAGTTAGGTAGTTGAGACAACAGCAATCGAAATACACAAAAATGCAAATATCATACATCTCTGTTGCCTCTATGCTTCTATAACAATAATATACATTAGAATTAATGCATAAATTTGTTATGCATTTAAATCTTTAACATCATATATATATATATATATATATATATGGGTACAACACACAACACAGCTGTCTACCAACTTGCCACCCAATGACCCACATCGTATATTATTATTATTATTATTAATAATAGTCGGAGGTTATGATACGAGCCCCCAACCACCCTTATATGATACGAGCCCCCAGCCACCCTTATGTGTTTAACCACTCAATCCCACACTGTCAGACAGGTGCACTCATATGTGGTATCCATCTCCGTGGGGATCAAACCTGAATCAGATGGTACAACACACAACACAGTTGCCTACCAACTTGCCACCCAATGACCCACATCGTATATTATTATTATTATTTTAAATAATAGTCGGAGGTTATGATACGAGCCCCCAACCACCCTTATGTGTTTAACCACTCAATCCCACACTGCCAGACAGGTGCACTCAGGCGGGCTTTTGGGTTTAAGCCTAAATAAACATACATTGCATGTACAAAATTTAAACCATAATTTACATAGAAAAATGGAAAAAACTTACCAACTTGGTACATAAATTATTGATATGCCAAGTCTACGACTTAGAGAGCTGGAGAGAGAGAGAGAGAGATCTAGATAGAGAGGGAGAGGGAGAGGGAGAGGGAATAATTAAAATTTATAAAGAATAATTTAAGTTCACCTAATTTCATTCACATGTAAGAAACCTAGATGAGCTATCAACTAAGACCTGGTCAATCTAAGAATCAATGTTAATTGCTTCTATTATGATTCCATATATTATTTGTAACACATATGGGCCCTCTAAATAATTAAAATTTAGGGATAATTACGAACAGGCCTCCCGAAACATTACTATTTACAAATTTAACTCACATGTGATTTTGTTGAACTCCTGAACCAATGTATTTACGCATGTCATGATCTAACTATTGAGAATTTGATAAAAATGAGAACTACGGGTTGGGGTTTTTACCATGAATTTTGATATTTGAGTAAGAATTTGAAAAACAGATAAAAGATGAGGGCTGATTTGTAAATAGCAAGTTTTGGGTGGTATGTATGTAATTGCCCCCAAGCTTGCTTCCATTCAGTAAAAACAATAAGATAAAATAAAATAAAATAATCATAAATGTCCGATCTAATGTAACAAAATCTATTTACAAAAACAACCAGTTAGAGGCATCAAAATTTTAATCATTTAATTATTGAGTTATTGACATTTCATTTGTAATTTTGGCCTAATCCCTAGCAACTATATATGACTTAAGTATGTGTCTGGCAATCTGTTTGACCCAATCAATGCATTATTGAAGTAGGATTATTACAAGTTTATTCCACCAAACCCAAAAGACATTTTGGGCAGAATTTTGACTAAATGATCCCTATTTTATCAAATTTAGCATGTAGAATTTGATTTTTTTTATTCCTTAATTGAAGTTGATTGGAGTAAGATTTGAATTTTAACTCTAGTTTATGACCAGTTAATTAAGTAATAGTTATCTATTTTTTAGATGAGAGAGTTCAATCTAGTTGATTATGAACTCTTAATTGCGTGTTTTTATTATTATTTTGGGTTGGATTTTTGTTAGTTTTTCTCTCCACCACTTCTCGAAAGCATCATTCTTTCACTTTACCGAATCCCACCCCCAGCTCGTTGGTCATCCTTCCAGATATTTCAATCATTCATTAACTAATCACACTTGTTTTTTAACTGCATTCTATCATACTATTTATCTGTATTGTACTTGAATTTTCTAACAATACATTTGTTTGCCTTCCTTATTGAAATAAGTCGTCGGCTTATTTCCCTATCCGGTCTCGTTGAGGCAAAGGACGCAAAATGAATTTATCATTACAAAGCACAAAAACACATGACTGATGACCGTTTAGTCATCCCAAACCTAAAATGAATACCATTACTCCATTTGTACATAACAACCTATAAAAAGAAAAAAAAAATGATTTCATACAAAATAATTTTCATTAAAACTAATCAAATAATTAATCTATATTTTATAAAATTAACCCGAATCAGATCTGAGGCACTCGATCACTCCAAATCGAACCTATCTCAAATCTAAACTCAAGATTTTCATATTAAATTTAACTCAAATATTTATGTCATGTTCATCATTACGAAGAAAATATTACGTGTGTTTTCTGAACTTTTAGATGTCAGTATTATACGTGTAAGCGGCATGGTGTGACCCACATCATCGTGTGTACATACATCACTAATATTCTCTCATCGGTAACACCACTAACAGCTATGATCTAGATGGCTCTATAATTACTTATGCATGCCACCTTATGCGTGATATGGTTGATATTTGTACATTCTGTGTTGCTGGGCTTTAAATCTCTTTGATTCTGCTGTGTTTCTGTACAGATGATGCTAGAGAGAGAGAGAGAGAGTACTCTACATCGTATGGCACAAGCTGACGTTAGATTTGGAAGCCATTATTCTGTACCGATGCATGCTTTACGTGCCTGCCCAGCGAGAAACATCAAGAGATATGGGACCAAATATAACGAAATAAAGTGAGTTAAATATTATGTTATGTTGGAATTAAAATAAATTAGGATATGGGACCAAATATAACGAAATAAAGTGAGGCTTAAAATAACTAATAAAATAAAATAAATATTATGTTATGTTGGAATTAAAATAAATTAGATAATATTATTATTGTTTGTTTTAATTAAAGGTAGAATATTTGACCATAAATAAGAAGCATGTGAGATAAAATCATTATAGCTACGACACGTATTTGTTAATTATGTTTTGGGTACACCAACCATGGAAAGATCAACCACCATGCGTGTGTTATCAATCTTTCATGATTCCAAGTTGAATTTTTATACGAGCAAGTAAAATAAAATTATTAATTATTCATATTCTTCTAGAAATATATATAAATTGATAGGCACCAACAAATTTTTCATCATCCGGCATGAGACAATATTTTGAGCAAGAAATATTCAAATCTTGATAAAAAGTCATTCAGAGCTCTGATTTCAATAAATTTATGGTTAAACTGACCGGCTCGATGAAACGGACCTAATGATATAAAAAATAGGTCAATTCGAGTCAGATCAAGCTTGGATCAAATCATTAAACCACTCTTAAAGAATTTTCGGAGGCATTTGAAAGGTCAAACGAATGTTGAATCTAGCGTCTCGATAAGACGAATCCAACGAGCCCAATATTGCTTAATTCTGACAACGTTAAGGCACTCAAATGTCCATCAAACGTCATTCGATCGAGTGAAGCTCTCCGGACCATCCTATCAAAATGACTCATATTCCTGCATTAATTGCACTCGGTCAAACTGACTGGCTCGATGAAACGGACCTAATGATATAAAAAATAGGCCAATTCGAGTCAGATCAAGCCCGGATCAAATCATTAAATCACTCTTAGAAAATTTCCGGAGGCATTTGAGAGATCAAACGAATGTTGAATCTAGCGATTTTCTAGTCGAATCGAGCGTCTCGACAAGACGAATCCAACGAACCCAATATTGCTTAATTCTGAAATCGTTAAGGTACTCAAATGTCCATCAAACGCCATCCGATCTAGGGAAGCTCTTCGGACTGTCCGATCAAAATGACTCATATTTCTGCATTAATTGCATTCAAAACACTATAAATAGAGTCTCACCTCACCGACCTCCGTCGACCACCACCGACCGTCATCGATTGTCGTTGACTACCGCCGATCATCGCCAATCGTCGACCTCCGTCAATTACCTCCAACTAGATGCAGTTAGCCGACGTTGTACCTTGAAAAATCTAATAATCATTTCCCGTCTGTGGGACAAAGGGGTTTCTATAATCGTCGACTTATAGCGTATTTTTATAACTGGGTCAGATCCTGTGGTTTTTTCCTTTTACGGGTTTTCCGCGTAAAAATTTCTGATGTCATCACAGTTTAATTCATTTTCATCTTAGTGCGTGTTGAATCATCACGCAACGCTAAGACGATAATTCATCACTCTACTGCCGTGAATTTTCTAGCACGCATCAAAAAATAATAATATTTTTCTGTGATACAAAATATTTGGATGATTTAAATAAATAAAAAAAGAAATTAGATAAGTAATGGGTGGTATGTGCATGAATGCCCCGACATATAAAAAATACAGTCATATCGCAATCATCTGGCACTTTAGAAATATTTCTCATTAACCATTATCGTAAAAGTAACAAATTGCATAAGAAATACACAAATTATAAGAATATAATGAGTCGACGTCATATAAATATAATTATGGATTTGATAGTTATAAGTTGTACTTAGTATTTAATTTCTTTAATTTTAAGTAGCGGTTTAGGGGATTAGCTCAGGGATTACTTGATCCTGCAGATAACAAATATATGTTATTTTTAATAAAATCTAATACGTTCTCAAAATATTTTTATCATATGACATGAATTTCGAGGCAAGAGGGATCTTAGAACAATTTTTTGAGCAAGAACATTCAAGCTTCGATTAAAAGTATTCTAGAGCTCTGATTTAAGTAAACTTAAAATCAAACTGACTGGTTTGATGAGACGGGCCCAATGATATCAAAATTGGTCTAATTCAAGCCAAATCAAGCACTAATTAAGCCATTGGATCTCTTTTAGAAGCTTTTCGAACATATTTAGACGATGAAATGACAAATCTTACAATATTATAGTCGAGCTTAAGATCGCTTAATTATGACGTTATACTAAAATGTCCACCAAACACTGTCTAATTAAGCATGGCCATCCTAACAGAATACTTCAGATCATTTCATTAATTGCAGCTGAGACTTTATAAATAGAGTTCTACCATTCTCTTGAAAAGGCAGTAGAGTGCTTGAAGCATGAAGAAGACTGAAGCTTAGAGCAGAAGTTGAAGTTGTCTCTTACTCCTAAAGTCACGCCGACCACCATCGACGACCACTAGCAGACCGTCATTGATCACAATCAGCTGCCGCCCACTCCTTGTGACAAAGCATTGTGCAAAGCAATAACTGATGTGGCGGAGTCACAAAACAACCTGCAGAGCAACACATTATTAATTTACCACCACAAATCTTCTAGCACGCATCAAAATATAATGGTAAAAATAAAATAATTATTTTAGGACATTTAAACTTATTCAGAAGAAAAGACACTCAATGCTTCTCTTAGAGCAGAGACTCTCATTGCATGCTCGAGTTATTAGGCTTTTACTGATCTTTCTTTTTGTTACTCATGATAACCTAGTGGTGTACAGTGGCAAAAACACTTTTGTGGCGTAAAGCCCTAGTTTTTTAATATCATTACCAAGGGCGGAGCTAGGTTATATCCATGTGGGTCGATTGACTCCCCTAGAATTGAAGATATTGATATATACATAGTAAAACTTAATATTTGTTGGTTTTGTAGTTTAAAAAATTTAGTAATTATGCCTTATTAGTACACAAAGGGATATATTCATACACTTATGATCACTTTAAATCTGGCCTGAAAGCCATGCAAAAAAATAAAAGACCGGAAATAAAAGTGTTGATTTTAAAATCTTAAGAATTTTAATCCTAAATCTTATTTTAAGTTAAGATTTTTTAAAAAATATTTTATCCTATTGTGTCTAGTCGTGATTGTAAGTAGACAAAACATAAACAATAAAGACATGTTTTTTTGAAACAATTGAACTCAACTAGCGAAGCAAAGGTAGAATGCAGATCGACACTCATATAGAAGGGTGAACCAATGTCCCCTGGGTAAAAAAACTTGAGGCCACCTTGATCTATAAAGATCAGAAAGCCAATAAATATTCGATGGACTTGAACCAAAATAATTGGCGAGGTGACCCAAGGTTGTTGCACAACAGTAAAGGCGGTCCACAAACTATGCAACTGTGAGAATGAAAAATGAACTTGGCTAGGCCCAAGTGCTTTCACACCAAAGGACAACGTTGCATCCTTGGGGACAAAAAGTGCAGTGCCACAATTCTAGCGATAGAGTCGCGGCGCTCGACTGACTAGTAGAAAGCCACACGAGGCTAGCACTGCCACCCCATATATGAGCAATACAGTGCTAGTCCCAAAAAGATAAATTATATTTAGGACAGTGAGTACGTCATATTTTTGGTCTTAAAAGTGACATCAAAATCATAATACTAGAATACATCACCTTGATGCCTCACTGAACTGAGGAGGGTGACATCGCCTCATCATCGAGATAATGATGTGTTGTCACCTAAGATGAACTGGAGTATAAGTGCCTATACACAACACTGTGGTGTCAATTCAAAAGCAAAGGGATGGGGTCACGTCTCTTGAGTGTCGTCATAATATCACAGCTAAAGAAGACCCTAAACACATGAGAGTGAGTCGAAAAAATAGGCAAGGTAGGGAAGGGTCACGACTCTTGAGTGTCGTCATAATATCACAGCTAAATGAAGACCCTAAACTCATGAGAGTGAGTCGAAAAAATAGGCAAGGTAGGGAGATAAGGGAAACTAGCTTAGGTTTTATGTAGCTCAATACCCGCCCTAGCTTCTTTAACACAAAACCGAAGGCTCTAAAAAATGAATGTGCAAGGGTTTGAGGATGTTTCAGCTACACAATGGTTATCATTGACCCAAAAGTACTAAGCGCTCTAAAGATGGTCCACCAGCAGTTCAACCACAAAGTCAGGAGGCACTCTATCGATTAATCTCTTAAAATGAGAAGAGGAAGGAGAGAATGCAAAGAAACTCACCAAGCATTTTAATTATCGATCTTTCATTAGGAACCTCGGGAGCATCCAAGGGATGACTATTGATATTATGAAACTCCACCTTGCCTCAGACCAAATCAATCGAACGGTAGGCTCCTGTATTGGGTCGACTTTCTTATATTAGTTGGCTCGTTTTTCTATTTATCTCGTTTCAATCCAAATGGTTCATGCTTGGATCACTTGGTTGCCCTTTATAAGTTCTCCTTGTGGCTCGACAGGTTTTGGTTTTGACTTGGACGGCCGTATCAGGTCAATTTGGCCTTCACTTGGATGGTTGTTTTTGGTAGAATAAGTAAGTCTCATAGTCTTTTGTCAGTAGATCATTTTTTGTCGTTCTCTCCTCCTCCGGGGCGTTTGATCTCCTCAGGATCAACGCTGACACACTTTTTATGTACATTGCCAAATGACTCCGAATTATTTTTTAAAATATTTTTATTTAATATATTTATTTTATGTATTTATTTTTATATTTAATAAGAAAAAACATGTTATCTATTTAAATTCATTGAATATTTTCAAAACAATTAAATATATTTAAATTTAAATCACAATATAAAACAAAATAAATTTAACGGCCACTTAATGAAATATTCATCAAATAATGAAATCTAATGAATCTTTTTAAAGTTAAAAATATATTTGAAATATTTGAAACATAATATAGATATGAATTCAACTTGAGCATAACTATTTAAATTCATTGATAGGCAAACATTTAGGCTGACGTGGTGCTCGTATTCACACACGTGGCACGTGAAGAGATATAAATATAGAGTGACAAATAAATCAAAGTAATTAGAGAAAAGAAATAGGAGGTCAATTCATTGCTCATATAAATACTTTCCAGTGCTGCATAAAAATAATATTTTGGTTGAATTTGAGAGGCTAACTCTCTAGCTACTAGCTGGCTAGTTAATTGCACGTTCCCAATTTATGAAACATTGAAGATATTAGATTGTTGGCCGTAGAAAATAGGTGTAATTGGTGGAGAGATGGAAGGTGAGAATGTACCCATAAATAAATTAGGAGGGAGAATATAATGTGAAGAAAGAAAAATCATTGAGAGAGAGAGAGAGAGAGAGAGAGAGAGAGAGAGAGGATGGGGAGGGGAGGGGGGTGATTATATGTAATTGTTGAAATTATATTTTTGCACACACAAATGAGGAGAATATAAGGGACCTTGTTGTGAAAAGTGAAAAGGGCCTCACTTTTTTACTTAAAACATTTCATATTTATAGGAGTTAACTTGTTGAAAAGACACCTATCATTTAAAAAAAAAATTTCACCGAGGAGTCTTGAGTGATATGTTATATAATTTTAACTCAAACATGCGCTCACTTTTACTCTTAAGAAACAGTCTATACGTGAAGTGTTGGATCCACTTCTACCTTCATCTCGTGTGTGACTATAGACTCTTAAACCCTCCAAACTCAGATTTCAGTTGTTCGGTGATGAATCTTGGTCCTAATAGTGTGGTATCAGGCATTGGCAAATAGCCGACCAATTGTTTTGGTCTTGTGATATGTCGGATGGTCTGGTGAGTGTGGCTTAGGTCAATCATTCATGCTTTGGTCGTAATCCATCGGCTTTAGAGTTTGCTCAGCCATAGATCGGTCGCCCTTAAGTGCAAGCGACCTACCACACGTCATTGACTCTTTAGTGCATGTATATCATTCTTTGGTGTCTGCTTACAGCTACCCCTAAGCCATCTAAATACACCATCTGGTCGTCCACATTTATTTAATCAGGGTCGTTGATTTCATAATTTTTTAAGAAACTTATCTTTTCCTATGTACAATAATATTAATTCTAGAATTACATCGAGGGAGTTTTTTTATCTTTTTTTTTTGGGGGCAGGTGAGTGTTTGTAGCTAACATTTTTGGATTCTTCGTTCTATTTCTAACCAATATAATACACGTTCGAGCATATCATACATCAATGTTGTTGGGATAGTAGATTAATCATCTGATCAAACACGAATTTTAATGCAAACTCCATATCTTAAAATACTACAAAAGGTGAATTGATAACTTTGTAAATTTATTTTAAGGTTTTAGCCAATTTGATGCCAAGTTTTCAAAATTTGTAGCCAAACGATTATATTGGCTTGGCTATTTTAATTTTTTTTATGGAATTTTCTTTAAACGTGTGTTTCAAATTTATTGGATTTATAACATAACAATCAGCATATGGTGATTGCACCAGCTAAAAAATATTTTCAATACGGTGAGCGGACTGTTTAGTTTGCTGAAAAGATAATCGTCTAAAATGAATAAATTGTTAGACTTTGTATTATACATATGGTATGTCACCAACAAATTTTCATCATCCGACATAATCTTGAGGTAATATTTTGAGCAAGAAATATTCAAATCTTGATAAACAGTCATCCAGAGCTCCAATTTCAGTAAACTTATAGTCAAACTGACCGACTAGATGAGACAAACCTAATGATATCAAAGTTAGTCTAATTCCAGTCAAATCAAGCTCAGATCAAGTGATTAAATCATTCTTGGAAGATTTTCGGACATATTTGAAAGAACAAACGAAAGTTGAATTCAACGAGTTCATAGTCGAATCTAGTGTCTCGACAAGACGAATCCAACGAGTCTAAGATTGCTCAGTTTCGACATCGTTAAGACACTCAAATGTCCATCAAACGTCATTCAATCGAGGGAAGTTCTCCGGACCGTCCGATCAAAATGATTCATATTCATGCATTAATTGCAACCAGAACACTATAAATAGAGCTCCATCCCTCACATGAGAGAGGAGGTTTAAAAGAAAACTTGAAGCTTTGAGAAGGAGCTCAATTCCAACATAATCTCTGTCATCGTTGATTATTGTCGACCATCACCAACCTTTGTCGACCACCGTAGGCTGCCTTCGATCATCGCTGACCTACTTCGACCACCGTCGACTGTCATCGATCACCGCCAACCTTTATCGATAATTGCAGACTAGACATCGTCAGTCGACGTTGTAACTTGAAAAGCTATGAATCATTTCCCGTCTGTGGGACAAGGGTCCTCTGTAATCATCAACTTATAGTGGATTCTTATAATTGGGTCAGACCCCGTAATTTTTCCTCTTTTCACGTAAAAACTTCTGGTGTCATCAAAGGTTATTTCCCTTTTATCTTAGTGTGTGTTGAATCTTCGTGCAACGTTAAGAAGATAATAAAACCGACACGAATCTTGAGGTAATATTTTGTGCAAAATATTCAAATTTTGATAAAAAGTTATCTAGAGCTCCAATTTCAGTAAACTTATAGTCAAACTGACCGACTCGATGAGACGGACCTAATGATCTCAAAGAGTCCAATTCGAGTCAAATCAAGCTCAGATCAAGTGATTAAATCATTCTTGAAAGATTTTTTAACACATTTGAAAGATCAAACAAAAGTTAAATTCAGCGAGTTCATAATCGAATCGAGTGTCTTGACAAGACGAATCCAACGAGCCTAAGATTGCTCAATTTCGACATCGTTAAGGCACTCAAA
Organism: Phalaenopsis equestris; assembly: GCF_001263595.1. Lineage (NCBI taxonomy): Eukaryota > Viridiplantae > Streptophyta > Magnoliopsida > Asparagales > Orchidaceae > Phalaenopsis > Phalaenopsis equestris. The sequence goes on along the minus strand of NW_018165446.1, from coordinate 59,827 downwards.
GGTCCATCAAACGTCATTCGATCGAGGGAAGTTCTCCGGACCGTCCGATCAAAATGATTCATATTCCTGCATTAATTGCAACCAGAACACTATAAATAGAGCTCCATCCCTCACATGAGAGAGGAGGTTTAAAAGAAAACTTGAAGCTTTGAGAAGGAGCTCAATTCCAACATAATCTCTGTCATCGTTGATTATCGTCGACCATCACCAACCTTTGTCGACCACCGTAGGCTGCCTTCGCTCATCGCTGACCTA
>NW_018165446.1:54752-55537 GCF_001263595.1 Phalaenopsis equestris | reverse complement strand
TATATATATATATATATATATGTGAATGAGTCTTCTATTACCCAAAGTTATTAGATGAAATAAAATCAATCTATTAATTTTATTTTCAAAAAATGAATTTGATTGGGCCAAATCTAAATATGTCAATGCTCGACTCAAGCTCGAACGAAAAAGATTGCGAGAATATTTGTTTAGACCCTGCCTTTGATGTAATGGTCGAGAATGCAATTGCTCACTCTGAGATCGCAGGTTCGAATGACAATTATTATTATCTCTTAAATCAAATTACTGATTATATTTATTAATCATCTACGCAGATCAATCGGAATAATATTTTATTTTTAAGAATTATTTAAAATTGTATTTTGCAATTAGGCAGTATGTAGGTGTACGTAAAAGGTTCGCTGTTGTAGTAATCGCATCACCTGTGTCCGTTAGATCTTCTCACGTGAATGGCAACATGTACGTTAATCTCAGCCGTTGATACCTGCCTGAATTGATGGTTATCGATCTTCTACGTACGGTACGATCACAAGCGTCTTCGAGGCGAATCGGAAACAACAGCTCGGATTGGCCGAATCGGCTTGAGATTCCGTAGGGCTTTCATCGCTCAACAAACTAATTTCCATTATAATATTGTGATAACGAGAATTAGGAGAGTAATGTTATGCCCGGACGATTCGGTTTCAGAAATATTATAAGCTCGACGATTTTTTAAATAGGAATCATTTTTTGTAAATATTTTATGACGTGAATTATAAAAATATTAAAACTAATTGAAATAACTTGAAAAATTATATATATAT
>NW_018165446.1:36827-52772 GCF_001263595.1 Phalaenopsis equestris | reverse complement strand
AAATCATCATTACAAAAATATTTTACTTGAATAATCCTAAATGAAAAAAATAATAATATTCTAAAATTAAATAACTTAAACTTTAAAACAGCATCAAAGGTTGACTTACACCACTATGCAAATCAAAAGAGATGAGACTTTCCCTCTTATTGCCTCATTGGGAGAGAGAGAGCTTATATAAATTATAAATACTTTATTTGTAATTAAGAATTTCATGTGATAAAATTCAAATCTATGCATTTTAGTTAGTCTTATTAATTATTTTTATTCAATTTTTAGATATGGAAAAAGGGTGAAATCATATTATAATCACGTAGAACAATTGCCCTTCTTAAAAATTTGAGATTTATTTATATAAATTGTAAAATTTAATATTTTTTTTCTTTTAAGTTTAGGTAATATAATAATTTTGCCAAAACTAATTAAGAATTTTTGCCCCTCTGAAAATGTAACTAAAGTTTCATTCGATGAAACACAAATCTTGATGCATTTCGGTTGAAATTACTATCTTGATGCAATTACCGTTCTTGAAATTTATGATTTCTTCGTATAAATAATAATAATTTTTTTTAAATAGTTTAGACAATTTAATAATTTTTCACCCCCGCTACTTATCTGATGATTTTCCCTCACCCCTGATTAAAGCCATATATAAGCTCTTTTCTTTATTTTTTTTCTTTTTAGTTACAACATTATAAACAGATTATATCATAAAAATTATTGATACGCCACCAATAAATTTTCATCGTAGAACAAGAATCTCAGGCATGACATGAATCTAGAGGTAATCTTTTGAGCAAGAAATATTTAAACTTCGATTAAGAGTCATCTAAAACTCTGATTTCATCAAATTTATAGTCAAGCCGACCCGCTCGATGAGACGGACCCAATGATATTAAAATTAGTCTAATTTGAGTCAAATTAAGCCCTGATAAAGGCATCAAGCCAAGTTTATAAGTCTTTCAGACATGTTTGGAAGGTAAAACGGAAGTCGAATCCGACAAGTCATTGTCAAATCAAGTGTATTGATAATACGAATCCAACGAGCCTAAGATTGCTAATTATGATATCGTTAAGACACCCAAATGTCCATCAAACGCTGTCTAATCGAAAAAAGCTTTCTCGACTCTCGATCAAAAATGTTTATATTCCTGCATTAGTTGAACCTAAAACAGTATAAATAAAGTCTCACCCCTTTCACGAAGAGGAGTAGATTCTTGAAGCTTGAGAGAGAACTTGAAGCTATGAGAAGGGGCTCAAGTCCAGCACCATCCTTATTATTGTCGATTCTCGTCGGCCGCCGTCGACCACCACTCACTGTTATTGACACTCGTCGCTTGCCTTCGACCACTGTCGACTGTCGTCTACAACCACCAACCGCCGTCGAGCGCCACTGTCTCTGTCAACCACCACTAACCGCCGTTGCTGCCGCTTATCGTCATCAATCACCATCAATTACCTTCGACCCCCACTGATAGGAAGCAATTAGTCGTCGCTGTAACTTGTAAAACCTAGTAACCCTTTCTGGTATGTGGGACAAGAGGACTCTGTATTCATCAACTTATAATGGATTCTTACAACTGAGTCAGACATCGTGATTTTTTCCCTTCACACGTTTTTCCATGTAAAAAATATTCCGGTGTCATTACTGGTTGTTTTCTTTCACTTTAGTGTGTGTTGCACTCTCGTCCAACGCTAAGACAATAATTCATTATTTTATCTCCGAAAAATTTTCAGCACGCATCAACTATTAATCACATAAATTTTCGAAAAACAGCAACAAAAATTATAGCCAAATAGAAATACAAAATTAAAATAAAGTTATTAGAAAGCTGCTAAATCGGACGACTGCTTCAGCATATAAATCTGCAACTGCAAGCCCCCACTAAGTAATTTTGAGCAGCTCTTCTTGGTTTGATTTGTTTGGCCTATAAAACATTGTTTAGCATTAATATATTTTTAATTAGATATCTGCTCTCAGTTTAATATTATAACTTTTGCACCATCTTTTCCCTTGTCATATTTGTATCTTATATAAACATTGCTTCCTTGTTAATATTTCTATATATTTTTTTGCAAAAATCAACTTTTTGACCGAGTGTATATTTATGATTAAATATAATAAGGGGTATTTACATAAATACCACACAATTCTTATATATTTACATGTCGGACCACCAAGCTTTCATAACGTTATATCCAAAACATCACTGTGATTTACTTTTTAAAAGTGCAGTATACATTTTTGGGCATTGATTTTTAAAATCAAGTGCTGTAAGTGTAGGTATCAAACTTTAAGTGTTAGATATATGAATACATAAGAATTATGTGGCATGTCTGTAAATTTTTAATAGAATAGTGGTTTGATAAACAGTTGTAGCAACCTAATCTTTCGAATCAAAATAACATATCTTACAACTTCAAATTACATTCTTTTTTCCAGAAATGATGTATAATTAATACATTATTAATTGATCTTTAATCATATCATTTGAAATAGAAATACTACATTATATAGTTTTATGTCAAGGACAAAAAGTCTCACATCAGCTAGGTGTAGGGCCAAAAAGCAGTATTTAAGTCCTCGGCTGCCCACCACCCCTAAGAGCTATTTTGAGAGGTGACAAGTGGTATCAGAGCAAATTGTTGTCTGTTAGGTGTGTTGACTTTTCATGGTCCAGTGAGACCCTCGGTGGTGCCAATCCGTGACGATGATTTGACGTGATTTGGTGGAGGAGAATGTCACGGACAAAAAGTTCCACATCGGCTAGGTGTAGGGCCAAAAACAGTATTTAAGTCCTGGGCTGCTCACCACCCCTTAAAACTGTTTTGGTAGGTGACATAGCTTTATATCAAAATAGATAAGGGAGTAAACACCTGATGAAAATTTGCAGAAAAATGCAATTTTGAAATCTTAAAGTCATAAACATATACTAATTAATCACACAAAACTGTTCTTTTTAAAAGTATTAAATTCACCAAATTCTCTTAAGGAACAAGATAAAGCTAAGAACAATGAAAAACAAGCAAAATCAAGCAAAGATATGGACAAAAACATAAAATTCCTAGTTCATTCCAAATCCTCCCCTCTGTGCATTATACCATCAGAGAAAAACACAGAACACTCCATGATAGAAACCAAAGCGACCAAACAGTAGTACTGTTAAGAAAAATAATAATCTACAGATGAAGAGATGTATCGACTTCTCCTTCGTTGCAGCCATTAGAGCTCTGCATGACAGACACAGAAGGCCATGGACGCGGTGACAGCGAAGCATCCCTGCTCTGCGACTCATTGAAGGAGTTGGATTCTGTGAGAAAAAATGAAGAGCTGTTGATTGGAGCAGGGGAGAGATGAATGAGTTCAGGGTGGAGGAACCACATAGGTTGCTGTCTTTGTTGTTCATTGATGGCTCTCATTTGCTCTCTTTGTTCTCTCTTTGCTTTTGCTTTTTGGAGCTGTTTGAATCTTTCTTGAAGGAGAGCAATGGATGAGTGAAGAAATGCATGTTTGGTGCTTCGTTTCCTCATTAGAAGGTTTTTGGTGTGTTAGTTGGGATGAAAGGGGAGTGTAGAATGAAGGGTTGGGTTGGTGTGTTTTGAAGTTGGGGATTTATTTATAAGAGAGAACATTACATTTGAGAAATCAGATGTGCAGTTGACTGTATGGATCATATCATGCTGCCAAATTTACCGCATAGTGCGATTCATGACGTCGTCCACACGTCTTGACGGTAGTTTTAATATTCTTTTTCTATTTATAGAGGATGGGTGTTAGGTATGACTCATATACCACATAAGAGACAAATGCTAGAGCGGAACGAAGTGAGCCAGTGTAGCGGAGCTCGCGGGCGGAAACATCTGTCCAATCGGGGGGAGTTTCGTTATGTCGGTTGGGGGTGCGGAAGAAACAGTACCGCGGTACGGTACAAATGTAGTTTTGTAATTATATATTGTACGTCAAGGCTATATAAATATATATAATGTATTGTAACCCTAAGGTTATCTTATACTCTTTTTTTGAATTTAAGGAAAAGCCGCCGCTCTGCTTTCGAGGACATAGGCAAAGATGCTTGCTCCCGAAAGCGTATGCTTCTTTGCCGAACCTCATTAAATCTATGTTCTTCTTTCTTTATTTGTGCCGATTATTGCATTTCTTCGCCTTGAATTCTCAACAATGGGTGTTGTCTTCTTGTATTTATTTGGATTGATCTTTAATTCTTTGTTGAATTAATTGATCATGGAGGGTGATAATTAGGATTTGGATTTTATCTATGTTTTCTCGATCGACATAAGATTTTAATTTGTTTGGGTCAGCTTTCATGGTTTCATCTCATTTTAGATTTTTCATCTAAAAATTTTGATGCCATGACGCATGCTCTTCTCATTTTTGTATTGATGTATAGAATTTTCCTGCAAAATTAGCCGTAAAAATTTCATTTGACTAACATAAATTTTAAATTTAATATAGGAGCATCTACATACATACCATTTAAACTTTACTTTTACATTAATAGTACACACAATTTTCATATCACATTAAGAACACTATCATTTTAACTTTTGAAAAGTGAAATGTACTTATCATGCCTAGTTAATATGGCATGTATATAAAGATTAACATTTTAAGTGTTACATATATAGATAGATAATTTAAATATTTTTATAAATGTGGGCGGATTTCATTGAACTACATGAATGTTTTATTTTTTTTTCTCATTTTCATTTAATTTTTGCTCAAAATTTTTTATTATCGTAAAATATCATGTACATGAAGAAGATCAATATTATTATCACCGAGTGATAAGATAAGAGTAGGTTGTAGGAGTGCATACTTCAAAGAAGAAAAATGCTCTTAATTAAGAGAGAATATTACTTACGATGCCCGCATGCATGCAGACTTCACGTACAACTTGTTGTACATGCGTTGTACACAGAGTCAGCAAATATACGGACTCCGAGCAAGTATACGGACTCCCCACATAATAATTTTTTGTTAGAAGGCAAGTGACAATATGGCTTCTCCAATGAAAGATGATAGAGCTGCGAATTAAAGAGTGCAAAAGACATTTTGGAGTCTAACGTTTGGCTGCGGCCAACAAGAGAATAAATAGTCTCTGTCGACCCTCCCTTTGCTTCTCTGAGTAGAGAAGCACTTTCTGGTGAGCTTTATAAAGAGAAATCTACCATTGTGTTTTGCTTGCTGATCATGCCTTCAGCTTTAGTGCTGCTTTCTATTAAGCTGATAGTGATGTATTTTATGTATTTTTAATTTGGTAAGTGATTGTAAATAGCTGTAAAGTATAATAGTAATAAGGGAAATTTACATGTATATCATGCAATTTTTATGTATTTACATATCTAATACCCAAAGTTTAATATTTATTGTTATAGCAGCTTGTGTCGTAACAATACTATGCATGAAAAGATGTATATCTTTTTTAAAGAAAAGAAAGTGATGGTTATACTTTCGATATGATGTTAAAGATTTGAGCAGTATTCATGTAAATACAAATGTTTCGGTTTTAGCTATGCAAATACATAAGAATTGGTTGGTATGTATGTAAATACCCATAATAATAAATAAATAAATTCACATTACTAGATCCTCTTTCTATAGATTGAGCTCAACTTGAAGATTTTTTATTAGATTTGAAGGTCTTCTCATAAGAAAAAACTCCTTTTTACTTATCAGCACCTAAACTTTAAGGTTTTACATCTAGACCACCCAAATATTTCATATCACCTCAAGAATACCCCTATTTTAACTTTTAAATGATGAAATACACCTTTTCATGCACAGGTTGAATGGTGTAAAATGTAAAGATTAAATTTTAGTTGTTAGAATTGTAAAAAAAACATAATAATTGGGTGGTATGTATGCAATTCTAATTACTAATTAAAACAATAACAAATTTCATTTCTGAAAGAGTCAAAAAGCCAAAAAATACTTATTTTCAGATCTTCCCGCATTGAAAGTTCTTGCAAAAAAACGCAACTTTATAATTACAACCATTGGATATGACTGCAAACAAAGAGAATTTGATGTGACTTCCACTTCTCTTTTTCTCCTCATGCCATTGGTTCTCACTGACCTCCATTGCCTCTGTTCTTTGTCTTGCAGCTGTTTGGCTTAGAGTGACATTCCGCTCTCCATTTTGATCATTTCGAGCTTGATTTTACATGATTTGATATCTGTGCAGGTTTTTAAAGAGTAATATTATTGATTGAATGTAACAGTGGCTGCAACAGGAACTTTCCTTAAAAGTTTAATAAGGAAAAATAATCAAATAAATATGTGTAATATATATTAGGGAAATTAACATATAAGCTGCACAATTCTATGGTATTTGTATATCTAACTTCCAAAGTTGGATATTTGCACTTAAAGTACTTGGTGGCGTAAACTTATGCATGAAAATGTGCATTTTGCTTTTATGACAATTGTGATGGTGATATTTTTGATGTGATGTTAAATATTTGAGTGACATGCATGTAAATATAAATGTTTAGGTGTGAGATATGTAAATAACTAATGATTGTATGTAAGAAAATTCATGTCCGTTGAGTGATAGATTATTTGTAGTATTATATGTAGATCTAGTATAGATACAGAACAATTTGAAATTTTTAAGAGAAAAATCATGAGTCATAAGTTATGATGGTGTTCTTCTTAATACTTAAAAGAGGCATTGAAACATTTTGATAGATATGAAATATGTAGAGTGAACTTTGTAATGAAAATATGAAGAGCTTGAAGGCGTTGATATGTGATTTTTCCCTTTTTTGTGTTTTTTAATGTAAAAAGTCTTAAATGACTCATATGCTCTTCTATCTTTTTTATATGTGCAAGAACTTAATGTAAAAATCAAGACTTAGCTTTATGGAATTCCTTGCAAGTAGCATAAATGACTTAGATAAATTTTTAACATTATTCATAGCAAACATTTAAAGCTATGTTTTATACCCTGCTTCTAATAACATTTATGGATACTTTAATGGGCCTTTATATGAAAATTACATGAAGGACAACATAAATAATAATAGAAATTTTTGTTTCTCCTTATTTTTCATTTGCGCGTTACATATCTATAGATGCATGTAGAATATATTATGTTACAACAAAACACAATTGGTTATAATCAAACGACCAGGACTCCTCTGATATAAAGGCAATGCAGACAACATGACTTTATGGGTCTGTAGACTTTACTGCCCTCTAAACTGATACTCCATCTTGGAGTGTTAGATAGAATCATAGAAAGCAAAATCTAGTAAAGAAAATGGATTTTGTAAGCAAGTCAGCACTATGATGGTTTGAGTTTTGACACATTCCATGTTGAAGTGGTAATCCACTTCTATATGCTTTGTTCAAGCATGGAAGATGGGATTGTGAACAAAGATGTTGCCACTTTAGAAAAGTGTGGGCTTAGGGAAAGTGATTCCATGGTCACAAAGAAGATGTCGGATCAAGATGATTTCAGTGGCTGCTGCTCTGAGGGTGAGGTATTCTGCTTCAATAGAGAAACGAGCAACTAATATTTGTTTCTTGGAACTGATCAAGGAAACAAGATTGCTTCTAAGAAAAATGGAAAATCTTGCAGTAGATTTGCATCACCAACCCAGTCAGAATCTATGAAGGCTAGAAGGTAGAATGTGGGCTGTATAGTAATGTTGAGGAGTAGAGTTTCTTTGATGTATTGAAGAGTTATTTTGAGAAGTTGAAAGTGCTAATTGGAAGGATTTTGCTTGAATTGACTGGAGCAATTAGTGATAAATGCTAGGCCAGGCCTTGTAATTGTGAGGTATTTGAGTGAGCCAGTGAGTTATCTCTAGAGATGTGGCTAGTTAAACAGTTGATTATCTTGAGAGGTGGAGTTTATTTGGAGTGGGGCACGATTTGCAGTCCTAAATAATTGCTTTGATTATAATTTGTTGAGTGCGGTTGGTTTGAAGGCGAAGGAAGTGGGAGGGGTGCCTAAGATCAATCTATGATGGGAATATTTTGTAGGAGGCTTTGAGTAATTGATCAAGGGTTTGGGTATTATGGTTGGTGAAGAGAATATCATCTATATAAAGAAGTATGTAAATAACTGTCCTGAATTTGTGGTAAATGAATAGGGAAGGAGCAACTTAGCTAGATTGGAACCTCAATTGAAGAAGATAGTTGGTGAAGGTATAAAATCCCTGTCGAAGAACTTGGCATAGTAATTATATATATTGTACACCCTTTGCTTCTAAATAGGAGATAATTCCATTAATAAACCCTACGCTTTATTTCTTTGGTGTGACTCTCACAAATTCTATTTCAACACATACATATAGAATTCATATGTACAAATTGACGCGAAAAAGATTAAAATACTAAAGACACACACACACACACACACACACACACACACACATACACACACACATATATATATATATATATATAACATTTTTAAAATTTTTGGGTCAGATAGGGCTTTCGAAAAAACTCGTTGTTCGTGAATAACTTGTGTTCGACTCGTTAAGTATCTCATGTTCGGCTCATTTGTTAAACAAATGGGTCGTACATGAACAAATTTTTTAAGCTCGAACTATAAAAAAAACCGAGCATGAATAACTCTTTATTCACTCGTGTTCGGCTCGTTTTAACTCGAAATAAGAAATTATTAATATTATTTATATGATAATATATTATATATATTTATGTCTATGTTTGAATCATAACAACTTGTGTGGTCATGTGATTTTGCATTTTATGTTACACAAAGTTGGTGTAGGTTCGAATCCAACACCTTATGTGCAAGGAAATTCATAGCACTAAAGGATAAGAAATAGTTGAAAGAAGAGGTACCCGAAAAAAAATCACGGGGTCCAAGGCTAATTGAAGTTGTTACAAAATAACACGGCAAGATGTTGAATGGACTTGATTCAAAATTGACACAAAAATATTGGAGAAGTGACGGTAATGATGACCTAATGGAGGTTGTATGATTTTATTTTTAGATTTTGATGGTAATATTCATCATGAATAACATATGAATCATGACCTTGATCATACCCCATTTTTAGAGTATTTGAGTGTTTTAGAGTTGTTGAAATGGTCATAAACACTTTCGATTCTCCTCGTTGAACCTCTCAATTTGACTGTGGGATTGAAGAATTGGAGATCGTTTGATAGAGTGTTTTAGTGTTGTTGAAATGATCATAAACACTTTCGATTCTCCTCGTTGAACCTTTCAATTTGACTGTGGGATTGAAGAATTGGAGATCGTTTGATAGAGTGTTTTAGTGTTGTTGAAATGATCATAAACACTTTTGATTCTCCTCGTTGAACCTCTCAACTTGACTGTGGGATTGAAGGATTGGAGATCGTTTGATATCTATTGAAGAATTAGAGATCGTTTGATATCTAATTAATTATTATTTCAAAGTTTTTTATTATGTTATAAGTGTTTGATTTAAGCTTATTTTGGTTCGTATCAGATTGCTTTTGGTGTAATTTTATATTAACTAATTTTAATGATAAACAACGGAGAGATACATTTATTATATAGGTGAACATAAAAACTTTATTTTTCACATGTTTTTTAATATATCTTTATTTATATTTAAATAAATAATAATATTTTTAATAGATTCAAAATAATTTTTAGATGTTTTAAATATTTTAAAATTAATTATATTTTAATAAACTATATCAAACATTATCAATACAAAAAAAAAAATTAGAATAAAATAAGATCCCAAATTCCAAATAATTTTATGACCCATGAAAATCCTCTTAAGAAGGAAAAAATATTACGTCTGGACACAAAGCTAAGCCCGAACAACGGGCGCGATACATCGATACAACGGATGGAGCAGAGGAGAAAAAAAAAACAAACCCCGGTGTAGGGGTGTAAACGAGCCGAACACGAGCGAGCCTCAACTCATGTTCGGCTCGTTTATATTTCAAGCTCAAAATGTGTGTTTGTGTTCGGCTCGTTTACTTAGCGAGCCGAACACGAGTCGTTCATGAACAAAGAGTCGTTTTGACAACCCTAATCAGGTAGCCATAAGATGAGGCAAGATTTAAAAATTATTGTTTCTATTAAAACGTCATTTGAATCTAATTTAATAATTTTTATTCTATTTTCTTAAATAATACTTATAATTGATTATAAACCTTTATAACCTTGTAGTCAATTAAGTTTTTTTTAAAAATACTACTCATCAAATATATTGATTTGTAGCATTTCAAGCCAAAACGAGCCGAACACGAACAAATAAATCATTCTTAGTGTGGTTCTTGTTCGACTCGTTAACTTAACGAACGAGTTGAGCACGAGCTTCTTAGCGATGCGAACACGAGCTGTTCCTGAACAACGAGTCGTTTTGACAGCCCTACCCCGGTGTATCGCGTCTGTTGTCCAGACACAGCACAACATTTTTTTCTTGAAGAAAATACATTAATGTTCCTTTTAGGGATATAAACGACTCGTGTTCGACTCGTTTATATTTCGAGCTCAAAAAGTGTTTTCGTGTTCAACTCGTTTGCTTAACGAGCCGAACAGGAGCTTTTCACGAACAAAGAGTCGTTTCGACAACCCTAATTACATAGTCATAAAATGTTAAATATTGTGACAAGATTTAAAAATTATTATTTATACTAAAACATCATTTTAATCTAATTTAATATTTTTTATTCTATTTTCTTAATTAATACTTTTAATTGATTATAATTCATGGTAGTCTTAGTACTCAATTGATTTTCTTAAAAATACCACTCATCAATATATATATTATTATTTTGATCCCCAATTATTGAACTAAGGTAAAATGGGACTTTTGTAATGTGGTACCGCTCACCTACTACATCTCACTTACCGCTCACCTACCTCCCACCTACCACTCTTTTGCTTCTATAAATGGAGAGGGTGTGAGACTTAGGAGAGCAAGGGAAGAGATCTTAAGCTACCACAAAGGAAGAGAGAATAACTAGAGAGCTAGAGAAGAGGAGAGCATCTTAAGACCTTGTATCAAGACATCGCTTGAGAGGGAGGCCATAGAAGGAAGATGAGGGCTCATCTCTATGTATAAGCTATGTATTCTTCATTTCTTTTGCCTTAGTGAACTGTTTGATTGATTCCCTCCCGTGGACGTAGATCCAGTTGGATCGAACCACGTAAACGATCTGTGTTTGCTTGTGTTCTTTGTGTGTCATTTCTATGCCATGAAGTACATATCTCACAACAATTGGCATCCATACTTCTTGGCTAGAGGTGTCCGCGTAAAGGTGTTCGTGGCAGCGACGAAGAAGAGGAGTTCGACATTCACGAACAGAGGAGCAAGCGGATTGCGTCGCCCGCGTCACAGGCAGCCGAATCGAGACAGATTCAGTTAGCAGTAGAAGCTTTGATCGACTGGATTCGAACCGCAGGTTGTGCAGTTCGGCGAGACGGAGGAGGAACAGTCCGCGAGCGAGGGCCGAAAATTTGCGACAGGGTTGCCAGTAGAGGATTTCGGAGCAGGAGTTCGGTCTTGCGAGCAGCTTGGCTAGAGGGAAGAGGCAGATATCGCGCAGAGAAGGGTTCGAGGAGTTCCCTGTTCTGGAGTTCATGAAGCAGGAGGACCTGAGCAGTTTGACGAGGCGCAACGGCTCTGGAGAGGCAATTATTCTCGTGCGAGAGGCAGAGGAGGAATTCCTGAATTGTTCCGCTGGACGCAAAGGAGTGCCTGCAGGAAGGAGACGCGAGCACAATACAGGAAGCTATGTGGCTAAATGGCATGGCTGAGGAGCTTGGGATACATCAAAAGGTGATAACTGTGTTTTGCGACGACCAAAACACCATTCACCTAACCAGAAATCATGTATTTCATGAAAGATCCAAGCATATAGATATAAAACTTCATTTTGTGAGGAATGTCGTCGCCAAGGGTTCAATAGTAGTGAAGAAGATACCTACTGAAGAAAATCCTGTTGATATGCTTACTAAGGTGCTACCGATAGCTAAGTTCAGACACTGTCTGGACTTAGTAAACTTCACCAAGGGCTGAGGGTCTCTCAGGAGCCAGGTGGAGGAAATCTTTACTTCGAAGCTTTTCAATTGAGGGTCAAGATGAAGAATTGCTATTTTGACACTCAATTATTGAACTAAGGTAAAATGACACTTTTGTAATGTGGTACCGCTCACCTACCACATCTCACCTCACCTCCCTTCCACCTACCACTCTCTTGCTTCTATAAATGGAGAGGGTGTGAGGCTTAGGAGAGCAAGAGCATAGATCTTAAGCTACCACAAAGGAGGAGAGAATAGCTAGAGAGCTAAAGAGGAGGAGAGCATATTGAGGCGTTGTATCAAAGTGTCGCTTGAGATGAAGACCATAGAAGGAAGATGAGAGCTCATCTCTATGTATAAGCTATGTATTCTCCATTTATTTTGCCTTAGTGAACTATTTGATTGATTCCCTCCCGTGGACGTAGATCTAGTTGGATCGAACCACGTAAACGATCTGTGTTTTCTTGTGTTCTTTGTGTTTCATTTATATGCCAAGAAGTATATATATAACGAGCTGAACACGAACGAACAAATATTTGTTAGTCAAAATGAGACGAATGCGAACAATTTAGCGAACGAGCCGAACACGAGCTATTCGCGAACAACGAGCCGCTATGTCAGCCCTAAGTCCCCTGAATGCAAAAGTAAAACTCATTGGGCCAATTAACTCATTCCTAGTTCCGACCGATCCAGTCTCCGGGCTCCCCCGTTCCACCACATTCAACCATTGCTGAGGTGAGCTTCTGCCTCCAAATGGCGGCAGCTCTATGTCCCCCTTCCTCCGCTCTCACTGTGGACTCCCCTGTTTCGCTTCAATCTCATATCTTCTTCCCTCTTCTCCGCCTCTGCGGAACCCCAACTGAACTCAAGCAAATCCATGCCTTCACCATTAAAACAGGCATCTTTCACACCCTTCCCGTCGCGTCCCGCATCTCGGCGCTCTGCTGCAACCCTGAAATGGGATCCCTCGACTACGCCCGCTCAGTGTTCGATCAAATTCCCGAACCAAACTCCTTCGCCTGGAATTCCCTCATCAAGCGCCTAGTTGACGACAACCACTCACATTCTGCCCTTCTTCTCTTCAAGAAAATGCTGACTGCATCATCTACACATCCAGACAACTTCAACCTCCCCTGCGTCATCAAGGCCTGTGGAAAGCTTGGTGCTTTCTCTGAGGGGAAGCAAGCACACTCCCTCGCCCTCAAAACCGGCCTTGGTGGCGATAGCTTCGTGCAGAGCAGCTTGGTGAGTTTTTACTCTAAATGTGATAATTTGGAACTTGCTAAGAAGGTCTTTGATCGTGTTTGTTTTAAAGATCTAGTGACTTGGAACTCTTTGATCGATGGTTACGTTAGGAGTGACAAAATCGAACTTGCAAGGATGATGTTTGATGAAATGCCGGAACGGGACTCATTCTCTTGGGCTTTGATGATCAATGGATATTCTAAATGCGGAGAGATTGATACTGCAAGGGAGCTGTTTGATCAAATGCCGGAGAAGAACGTTGTTGCTTGGAATGCGATGATTCATGGTTATATGAAGAAGGGTGATATTGAGTCTGCCCGGGAACTGTTTGATCTTATGCCTCAAAGGACTTTGGTCAGTTGGAATTCAATGATAAGCGGGTTTGAAAAGCTTGGCGCTTTCAAAGAAGCTCTCGAGGTTTATAAAGGTTTGTTTAGGGAAGGAGTTGCACCTAATATTGTTACTCTGGTTAGTGCTCTCTCTGCTGTTTCTGGCTTGGCTATGCTTGAAAGGGGTAGAGAAATTCATGTCTACATTAATGAACATAAATTTAGTTTAGAGGGTGTTCTTGGGATCTCTCTCATTGAAATGTACTCAAAATGCGGAGAAATTGAAAGTTCTTTCTCCATTTTTAGAGGGATAAGAAGAAAGAAGTTGGGTCATTGGACTGCCATGATTATGGGGTTTGGAATACATGGAATGGCAAACAGAGCCATTAAGCTATTCATGGAAATGCAGGAGAAGGGTGTGAGACCCCATGCATTAGCATTTGTTGGATTATTGAATGGGTGCAGTCATGCCGGAATGGTGGATGAGGGACGGCATTTTTTTGGGTTGATAAGCAGCGAGTATGGAATCGAGCCAACAGTCGAACACTATGGCTGCATCGTTGATCTCCTTTGTCGCACGGGAAATCTGCACGAGGCAAAGGATTTCATTTATCAAATGCCTTTGAGACCAAACACCATAATCTGGATGAGTTTATTGAGTGGTTGCCGGAAACACAGGAACGTCGAGATTGGCGAATTGGCTGCGAAAACCGTGATTGAGTTGGACCCAAAAGCTGCCGGAGCTTACGTTCTTCTCTCCAACATATATGCTTCTGCTAGATTATGGGACCGTGTATCGAATTTACGAGAATTGATGAGAACTAGTTCTGTGAGAAAGGAATCTGGTTGTAGTTTCGTAGAACATGATGGTTCAATTCACGAGTTCGTCGTCGGGGACAAATCTCATCCTCAGAGAGACGAAATCTATGCCAAGTTGAATGAGATGAGAGAAAGGTTAACATTTGCAGGATATATTCCTGATAATTCACAGGTTTTGTTATATCTAGAAGAGAAGGAGAAGGCGGCTGAGTTGGCTTACCATAGTGAGAGGCTGGCCATAGCCTTTTGCCTCATAAATTCGAGGTTTACTGCACCAATTCGAATTGTTAAAAATTTACAGGTTTGTAATGATTGTCACAATGCAACGAAGCTTTTGTCGAGTATTTATAACTGCGAGATTATCGTGCGGGATAATAGTCGCTTCCATCATTTTAGAAATGGTTCTTGCTCTTGCATGGATTACTGGTAATGGAGGTCTTCCTTCCATTCTTGATATAGGCTGCTCATTGGTTCAGAAAAAAATTGCTGAAAATCCTTAGGAGGATTGCAGCCGTATTAATCTCTAATTTACTGGGGATTGAATGGAGCTGATTGTGGGCATATCCATTGATTCAACTTCTCCAGGTGACCCGCATACTTTTTAATCTTTCATTTTTTGATTAGAGTTGCTGTAAATTCGTATATATTTTGCTTTAGGACTTCTGAATAATTCATTTATTAACAGCTGTTTATAAGATTGCTTGTAATTAGTGTGTGGGTTTGTGTTTGCTTTTTTTAGTTATTGTTGTGTAGCTTTTTCAGGAAAATGTGATGGAGATGTAAGTGTCTACACTTGTAGGAAGTGTAAATTTGATGTTATGGCTCAACTGTTGGCCTTTCTTTGATGATTAATGATGTTTCATCTGTAGTAATGGGTTTTATTTTATATTGTTTGATGAATATTAGGCTGAGTGTTTATGGATAAATTTGTACTTTTGAAATGATAAGCATATTGTTTAGTAGAATGATTTTTTTTTTTCGGTTCATAGATAACAAAGCGCGATGGGAAGTAGCGTTTTGCAAACTAGAGCATTCATTACTTTTATATTATATATGCATATACTATGTGCATGCGATAATAATTTAATAGCCAAAATTAAACAATAATAGGTGTTAATTTTCATCAAATATAATGATGCATCCAATAACAAAAAGTTCTCAACTATCCGCAAGAAAAAAAAAATAGAATAATCGCGGGAAAATTCCACGCCCTGGCCTCACTCCAAAAGAAAAAAAAATGAAAAGAAAGTGAAATGAAAATGAGCCAGAGTTAGTGAGTTTTTGTGAGGTTTTAGGTCAAATTTTCAGAAGATATGAAATTAGTAGATCAGACATCATCCAAAGATTTCACCCTCATTTTGTGAGGACTTTAAGATTTAGATTTCTCAAAGGCGCAAGCCCCTTTGGATAATTACTTTTGATTGGGGCTAGTCATTAAAGAACCAATCGCTCAACATATAATAACATCAATTGGGGTTTTAAATATATAAATTTATCACTCTGAGCTTATAGTGTATGTTGGG
>NW_018165446.1:11465-33478 GCF_001263595.1 Phalaenopsis equestris | reverse complement strand
TGTGTCTATATATATATATATATATATATATTCACTTATACATAAAATTTATGTTTATTATACATTCCTACTTGGATGCATGTACACGTATAGAAATTTGTAAATATGAATATATGATACACAAATGCAAACATGTACAATGCCATCATGTTGATTTGACTATCTCCGAGCCCAAATCAAGTGTCATTCTAGGCCTGCCCGTCCTTTTTATGTGCATTTGCTGTCTAGCCCACGGATTATTTGAAGTCAGCCAAAGAATTCTTAGGATTGCCAAAAAATTTAAGTTCGGCAGCATTACATCAAATATTTTGGGGGAAGTGTATGAAACATTTGGAAAAAAACAAAGTGGTACCTGAATGCACATATGGAGTTCGGACAAATTTTCACCCGAAGTCGAGCAAGAACCTAAGAGGATTGAAAGGGATCATCCTTGAACAAGAAAATTACATCGTAATTTGAATTTCGATGAAACAATACATCAATGAGAAGTTATTTTAATAAGTTTATAATTTTTTTTTGTTTTTTTATTTTCTACATTATAGAATAGAGGTAAGGGGTAGGGGGCAAAACCCATTAAAAAAAAAAAGGATTAGAATCAATATATTGATTTTTTTTTTCACAATTATTTTGAACCATATGCATGCAAAAAATTGATTTTTTTTCACAATTATTTTGAACCGTATGCATGCAAAGGTGCACGTTCGATTCCTCGGAGATACAATTTTGTCATAATCAACCGACTTTATCGAGAAAGGTTAAATTTTTTTAGGCCAAGAGGGAGATCTCGAATCAAATTGTTGGTCTCATGATATATCTCAATATAGAAGATGATAGTAGGGATGTTTATTTGTATATCAATTCTCCAGGTGGATCAGTTATACCGAGAATTGTTATTTATGATACTATGCAATTTGTGTTACCAGATGTACATATAATATGTATGGAATTAGTCACTTCAAGGAGAATTTTCATAAGAAGAAATTGCCAAACGCCTAGCATTCCCTCATGATTGGCGTCAATGAGTTTTTTTTTTTATATGAGAAATAAAAAAAAATATTATCCATTTGCTATATAGAATATGAATCAAATAAAGAATAAGTAATAATAGGATGACACTTCAAGTTTGATATTAACAAATCATTATTTTTTTTTCTAACATGAGGTTTTGTACTGAAATAGTTGTATAAAAGAAGGGTTATTCCCAATTTAATTTGCTATGTAAACCAAGAGTCAATTTCAGCTTCACAAAACATTATTCTTCCTGAAGAGAAGTCACTTTCCTTATTTTCATGTTATGCGAGGAAAGTGTTATCGCTGGAGACCTTTCACGTTAACGCCTCCCGCTCTCTAGATCGCGAACGACGCGCCCGCTCCCGCTCCTGTTTGCGAAGGGTCACGTCTCCTCCTGTGCCGCGAGAACTGCTCACGCTTCTATTTTAGTAAAGGATCGCGTCTCCCGCCCGACTCGAACTGTTCCCGCCTTTTCTATTTTGCGAAGCGAAGCATCCCTTCGCTCCATTCTTTTCGTGATAAAAGAGCGGCCCTCATTCTGATTTTTTAGTTATGTGAAGTAATGGTGTTCTTCGGCTTTCCTCGGGATAGAGGAAGGCTTCCACGGGGCCGTGGAAGAGAAGAAGTGCAAGAGGTAGTTCCTTGCGGCTGAAGGAATAAAAAAGAAGAAGAAGATTGTTCTCTCTAGGCTTCTTCGTGGTGACTTGTGACAGAAGAGAAATTGAGTTTATTTCTCTTGTACGTATTTATTCTTCAGTGTATCTCGGTGTAGAGAGAGAAGAATAGAGAGAGCAACGAAGTAGAAGTGAGAGATTCCTCTTGTAAGTCGAGGTGAACGACTGATGTAAATTCTTCAATTAGTAAAATTCTCTGCAACTCCGTGGACGTAAGCAATTTGTCAAACCACATAAATTTGTGTGTTCCGCTGTGTTACTGTTTTCTGGTGTGAATTTTGCTTCGTCGATCGTTCTCCTATTTGATTTTATTTTATATACCATCACAAGTGATATAGATTGCTAAACAGCAAAACCATCATAGGCACAAGCAATTTTATTTTTGTTATAATTAATAAATAAATCATTTCGCAACAGGTACTTCATGAATTATTGGTGGGGACTCATGCAACCAAAGTTAACTTGTAAGGGTCCTCCTCTCAGCAGTCACGATTCGCCACCCCCTCATCCATCCAATGAAATACATAAATTTTACAAAAATCAGGGGCCTTTCCGTGATACAATTTAAATAAATAATTATATATATTTTTTAATTATTTGTCCCGAAGGACAGACCCTAATTGGAGGTTAAAAATGTTAGCAGGTATGACACCCTGTTCACAGTTTAATTTATTTAAAATGTTACTATTTATAGTAATTTGAATCCCACCCCACCCTAAATATTTCCTTTTATTATCCTATGCTGTGGTATCTGAAGGTTTTGAATATATAAATCATGGCAGAGATGAGGGAGTGATGAGTTCCTCGCTGTCATAAATATTATTGCTTATTTATTTATTTCCCCATTTCTCGATTTAAACAAAGGCCCGCTTTTTTATATAAATGCCCCTCTCGCTTCTTTAATGCCTCTATCTAGAGCCGACTGGAGAGGAGTGTGATGGAGTGTTGCGGCTGCAACAGAAAAGGGCAGATTTGAAGAGGAGATTGAAGAAGAAGAAGAAGTAGAGTGAGTGAGTCTTTGTTTATATTTTTTGCTTTTTCAAAAAAATGTTTTTTCTTTGTTTATTTCTTTAATCGGTGTACGGAAGTTGTTGTAAGCGCAGCGAGAACTGATTCTTTGTCCATTTTTTTGAAAAAAAAAAAATTGATTTTTGTTTAGGTTTTCTTGTTTAAAAACCTCATCTTTGATGTGGGTGTTGGTTTGTTGGGTTAGGTTTCTGTTGGTGCTTGAAGAGCTTTGTTTTCTTTTATTTTATGTTTTTACAGGCAAATGAGATTTTTTTTAGCATTTTAGTTTTAAATGAAATGATTTTTTCTTTCTAGTTTTGGTACTTATTCAGTTATCTATATCTTTTTTATTTTTTTTTCTTTTTGTTTTGCATGATAAATCTTCTGTAATTTTGTTCAAACTTTTCTAAGCATCTTTGTCTTTCACAAAAGGCATTTTCAGAGTGAGTAATCAGTGGCAATGGAGATAGAAAACTACACACATCGAGTTCTGCAAAGAATTCATAAAATAGAACCAGAAACTGCAACAAAAATTGTCGGCTATCTTTTATTGCAGCGCAGTAGTGAAGAAATAATGGAATACGCCATGGGAGATGAAGAACAGATACATTCCCTTATTGCTGAGGCAAAGTCTTATCTCATCTCATCACTCAAACTCAACTCCTCTGAACATCGGCATCCATTTATCTCCCATTACCTTACTGTTCACCGACCATGCCCATCTCCTTCAAGCTTTGGCGTGCCAGCCCCTCTTCATCTACCATCAAATCACCAACCCTTTATTCAGAAAATGGACCATTTTTCTCATAACAATGAAGTTTGGGGGATGGAAGACCAGTTGCAGCCCTCCAGCCCAATAAGTTTTGATCTACAAGGCAATTTCTATCATTCCGATGCTGGTTTCGGCGCAAGAAACCGGCCACAGTTGAGCTGCCATTACTTCTACCAAGGTTACTGTAAACATGGACAAAGCTGCAAGTTTTCCCATGGTGCCAATCCAGATATGTTCAATCAAATGTCTGGATTTGGCTTGAATGAGTTAACCATAGAAGACAATATCTTCTCTCCGGGCTGTCTTGAGAAGCTTGAGATGGAGATTGCCGGAATATTGAAAGAGAGGAGGGGTTTACCGGTTACTATAGCCTCATTGCCTTTGTTGTATCAAGAGATGTATGGGAAAGCTCTTCAGGCTGAGGGTTATCTCACTGAAAGCCAAAGGCATGGAAAAGCTGGTTTTAGCTTGACAAAGTTGCTTGCACAATTGAGGAACATTAGGCTTATGGATAGGTATGTTTGTGTTTGGATAGTTGGTTTGATTTGTATGAGTTGTTGTTTCGGAATTCATCGTTCAATATTCGTGTTTTTAGGCCTCATGGGCAGCATTTTGTGGTACTGGCTGAGGATGCTCCGAAATACATGGAATTTATTAGTGAAAGAAATGACCATGGAGCTTCTAGTTCTCATCAGATTTATCTAACTTTCCCTGCTGAAAGTAGTTTTACTGATGCTGATGTTCAGAATTATTTCAAGTAATGATTTCTTTTGATTTGTTTCTTCAATCATGGGTTCTTTTGCTTCTGTGGAAATAGGAATATTTGCATACATAGCCCACAATTGTTTTGTATTTACATATCTGAAACCTTAACTTTCATATTACCACAGCACTCAAATTTTATATATTACTTCAATAATGGCACTATTACCCCCTTTTAAAAATTGAAATACACATTTTCATGCATCGGGTTAAAGCGCCAAAGCGATATATCCTCGGTTTAAAGTGCCAAAGCGATATATATCTGTAAAGTATGAAAGCTTTGGTGTGAGATATGTAAAATATGTAAATTCCCTTGAAAATATTAATTTTTAATTTGATTTTGTCATGGTATATTGATATACTACTTTTTTTTTTGTTCATTTAGCCAATTTGGTCCTGTTCATGATGTGAGGATTCCGCGGTCCCTTGAAAATATTAATTTGTAATTTGATTTTGTCATGGTATATTGATATAGTACTATTTTTTTTTTGTTGATTTAGTCAATTTGGTCCTGTTCATGATGTGAGGATTCCGCGGCAGGAGAAAAGGATGTTTGGTTTTGTGAGCTTCTACCGTCCTCAGACCGTGAGGCAAATTTTAGCAATGGGTCATCCCCATATTATTTGTGGTGCTCGTGTTCTTGTCAAGCCCTACAAGGAAAAATCAAGATTGGTTGAGAGGTACCACTCAAATTAAGAACATTTTTTTATCTTAGTCCGTCTTGGATTAAATTTTTTTGGGGCATTTACATACATAGCACTCGATTCTTAGGATTTATGTATCGCACACCAAAAACTACCATATTTGCATGCACAACACTCAATTCTTTCTTATCACACCAAAAATAGCACTAATTATCACATTTAAATAGTAAAATCCACCTTTTCATGCATAGGTAAAGTGATGTGCGTGTAAATATGGAAGTTTAGCTGTGAGATACATAAATCCATAAGAATTATGTGCTGCATATGTAAATTTTCGAACTTTTTTATATTTTATATATTACTTTTATAAGATATGAACAATTTAGATGGAGCTCACTTTGATATATTTGTAAGTGTTAGAAGGCAAAATATTAGATCTTTATTCAATTTTCTTTCTAGTACATGCAGATATGTGTCTACGTATAAGCAAGAGATGTTGTAATATTTTTTAGGAGCATTTACATACATACTATACCACTCAATTTCTATGTATTTACATCTCGAACGCCTAAAGCTTATTTTTTACACATCTACCATCCAAAATCTTTCATATTAAACTTTCTTCGAATATACCATCCAATGTATATAACTTTTAAAAAGTGAAACAGACCTTTTTCTTACATAATGTGGCATATATGTAAGAATTGAAGTTTAGGTGTTAGATGTGTAAATACGTAGGAATGAAGTGGTATGTGTGTAAATTTTTCATATATATTTTTTTTAAAGGTATCAGTTGACTAATAAACATCTTACATTTGCTAATAAAATGACATCAAATGGCAGATGTCAGTGTGCTAAATGACCCCTCTGGATTTTATTCATATTTTTTGCTCTAGAAAATCTGATAGCATTTTTCTTGTTACCAAATGTTTTGCAGGAAATATGCAGAGAAGTTGGATTCTCAGATGTGTCTCTCTCCTCTTTCTTTTGACATGGACAATGGTCTAAGCTCTAGTATGTCCAAAAACTATATTATTTATTTGCTATTATTATTATTATTATTATTTGGGTTTATTTGCATATATTCCACCCAATTCTTATATATTTACATATCAAACTTCTAAATTTTGCTATTTATACTTACACCACCCAAATACTTCATATTACATAATAAAATACCCCCATTTTAACTCTTAAAAAGTGCAATACACCTTTACATGCATAGGTAAGTTGATATGCATGTAAAAATTGAAGTTTTGGTGTTACATCTGCAAATACATAAGAAATGAGTGGTTTATATGCAAATCTTCCTTTTTAATATTTATTTTTATGTTTATAATTTACAGCACTAACAATGCAAATTATTTCTTAGCCCTTCATTCATCTTTAGGACAAAGAGCATGTGATACTTCTCAGTTATCTATGAAGCAGCAGATTGAAGACTTAGATCCAACCTTTGATCTGAAGAGAAGACAAATGCCTGTTGCTGCACATCCTTTCATGGGGTATGGGTTGGAGGACTCCAAGTTTCTAGAAGGTCTCTTAAATTTATCATTTTATTTTTATTTTTTTTAAAGTTTATATAAGTTATTTGAAGTTGATAATTTGCTCATCAGATTGATGAACTCTTGATTTTCATAGCAGCGCAGGTCAGCTCATTGAACATTGCATCATCTAAAAGTTCAGATGATGATAATACTTGTCAGACAGGCAGCAGTTGCAGTGATGTGGATAGGTAATAAATCTAGATTTTATGATTCATTATATGAAGAAATATGCTTGGATTAGCATATAAATCAAGGTTTTGTTTGGGGAAAGTTTATCGCTGTTTTGCTTTTTAGACCTCTGACATTTGTCTATTTAGCTATTTTGGCTTTTGTGCTGTTTTTTAGAAATTTTTGGTGTTGAAAAGTAGAATTTACCAGTCTGATTTTTATAGAAAGGAAAAATTTTGGCATGGCTGTAAAAACTTTTAATAAAGTTGCTTTCCCCATCATAGCTCAGTTATTTAATATAAATAAGAGAAATTTACATACATACCGCACAATTCTTATGTATTTTCACATCCAACACCCAAAGTTTGATATTCACACTTATAACATATTGGAGTCGGAAACTTACATGAAAATGCATATTTCACCTTCAAAAAGACATTGATTGTGATATTTTTGATGTGATGTTAAAAATTTGAGTGATATGCATGTAAATATGAATGTTTAGGTGTTAGATATATAAATACATGGATTGCAGCCGCCCCAAACAAACGTTATGTTAAATAGCTCAATGTATGATAATTGAATTTCATAAGACACCAATATGATTTTGTCATTTTACAAAAAGTTCTTTATTTGTTCTCTCTAAAAGATCTATTTTTTAACTTGCAGACTCCAGATTCAGTTGCCAGACAGCCCTTTTGCGTCTCCTAGATTCGGATCGAACAGTCTTTACACAGTAATATAGAGAAGAAAGTGGACAGTAGGGTAGCTTATAGAGGTACAGTTTCTTTGAGAGTTCTATAGCCCGCAATTATAATATCAGAAAGTTCATAATCTTTACAGGTTTTTCATGGAAGCCAACAAAGTTTTACACAAATGTTATTTGAATAGAACAAACTTTATACTTGCTTTACATTATTATCACAGTGAAACTCTCATTTTGTTTTGAGAACCTGATAGTTGTATTAACTTTAGTTACAAAGGTGCTATTGGACATTTAGTGGTTGCTAGGAATTACTTGGCTGCTTTGAAAGTTTTCAAAGTAATAGATGCAAGACATGTTTCCTCTCTCTCTCTCTCTCTCTCTCTCACTATCTTTTATATATATGTATGTGTGTGTGTGTATGGATTAGAGTCCGACTTTATTGCAAATGTGGTATTTTATGCTGATGGTATTTTATGCCATTATTGAAAGCTGCTGTGATCATTAGAGCTTGTTTCTTCTGCATGATTGGGTCTGTTTTCGTTTTTTTTAAAGGAGTTATCAGTTTGTTCATCATCATATACTTTCCTTTTTCGAAGAAGTCTTTCTTCTAGATCATGTGAATGATCGGGAGAAGAGAGAAACCGAAAAAGTAGGACATACAATAAAGGCGGAAAAAGAAAAGAAAGAACGTGAAGAATCAATCGTGCAACAACCTCGCTAGAATATGTCAAGCTCATACATTCGAACAAGATTCAATCGAAATAACTTGTGTCAAATATCTGCGAAAGAATATCTACGAAAGCTACCCGCAATCAGAGATTCAAGTGTGTTTGTCTGTTATGGGGTTCAAAGTGCTTCCAAGAGGATGTATCTCAATTGGTTAATTACATCTTGGAGGTTGCTCAAGAATACTCTTGATATAAGGTGCTTTGCTTACATTTAAAGTGATAACTAGGACATGACTATCAAAGGACAGTTATTTCACAGGGGAATGCTCCGATGCTTTCAAAGTTCCCGTTGAGCCACGGAGAGTGAGTCTTTCACGGTCTCACATGGGTAACAGACTCATCGACATATGGACCATGCGACATAAGAAACTCTCTTTGTCACAAAGAGTTTCCATCGAATCTCCAAGTACTGGCCTCCGCTCCCTATGGGTGATGAAGCTCTCCCTCTATTTTCTCTGTCCGAGACGGTGGTCGAGAAAGAAAATGCGAGAGGAAGCAAAATGAAGAAAAATGGAGAGACGGAGTAAGAAGAAGAAGAATGGAGTAGCTCTCTGAGAACTCTCCAAAAACTCTGCAAACAGATTTGTGATCGTTCCTCAAGCTCTCTGCCTCTCCCTCTGTTTCTCGAACCAAGACAGTGATCGAAAAAGAAAATGTGAGAGGAGGAAGAAGAAAGAAACAAAGAAGAAGAAGAAGAAGAATGCCGGTGAAGTTAGCGCCTCCCCGAAACTTTCAAAGGCTCTCTGTGATCACTCGTGGTTCTACTAAGTGAAACCAGTGCAGGAAGGATACTCACAGATTTTCAAATGACCACTTGCCTCTTTTGGCAAGCGCCCAGGTTAACTCAGAGGCCATTTTCGGTTTAGGATCGGTCCAACAACTTATCCCAGTGGTTGGAAGGCGTTCTGACGAAAGAGTAGGTACAAGGCAATGAAATAGGCTGATTATCCTTTGCGTTGCCACACGACAAATGGGGTGTGGCCACCCTTGGGCATGGCCATGCCTAGTCTACTTGGGGCTATTTCCTGTTTTTTGGTAATTCTGGTCACGTGGCAAAACCCAAAGGCCCTTCTTAAGTGAAAATGACGTTTCAGACACATTCGCGTTGTTCGTTTCGTCATCTGGAGTTATCTAAAGGATAACTCGTTATGACTAAACCAATTTAGGGCTTGATTAATGATTAGTTAGCGTTGCGCCGAACAAAACTTGTCTGATCGAGGCCGTCCCATCAATGTAATGTCGAATGTCCCTCTCCTCATCGACAACCAAAGCCTAGTAGAACGAACTTGGCCACACGTCAGGGATTGAAGACGGGATGTTTTGCAGCTTGGGGAGTCCTATTTGCGTGAAGCATACCTTAAAGTTGTTCTTGCGGACATCCTATACACGTGACATAAAAAATTGACACCAATAAGACCATAAATATTTATAAGCCGTCCTTATGCTACTAATTCTGCTTCAATTGTATCTGTTGTAATTGATGTCATTGATTGTTTTATTTAAAATTTCATGCCAATGATAATATAGCCAAGTAATTTTTCTCAATAATTTTTTAGGGAAATTTGCATTAGTAGCACAGAATTATTATATATCCACATATCTCACTCTTATATTTGATATATACATGACATTTTGGTGCTTCAAACATATACATAAAAAAATATATTTCACTTTTAAAAAATAATAATGATGTTATTTTTGACGTGATGTGATATTAAATATTTGTGTGATGTGTGTGTAAATATGAAAGTTTAGGTTTGAGATGTGTAAATACATAAGAATTGTGTGCTATGTATGTAAATGCCACTATTTTTTTATAGTTTGTTTCTTTTTAAGAGATAATATGCTGCGTTCCTTTCTTTTGTTGGGAAAAAACTTGCATATACATAGCGATGTGTACGTCAGTAACCTATTATAGGAGGGTATTGGGGGATTATATCTGCGTTATACCCCCTGTAACCTCTCTGTAACCTATAAATATATGAAAACAGAAGCGCAGAACCAACTAGAAGGTACAAATAGGTTATAGGGGATATAACATGGTTATAACCTCCCAATTCCTTCCTTCTAATCTATTTATAGGTTACTGAGGTGAGCAAATTTTTTTCCTTTTGTTGGGCGTATCAGCTTGCTGCTTTAGGTTTGCTGTAATTTCCAATTATTTTTTACTGTTGGTTTGAAAAGTTTTATTTTTAATATTCTCTGGTGAAGTAACCGAAGGTAAATAAGTGAAGTATATACATAAACAAAGTTAAAGGGCATTTAATTATCAACAAAATAGGACTTAAATAATTTACATTATTGACCTCGGAATGGAAATCAAATCATTTGCATTATTGTTTTCCTAAAGTTTCAAAATCAAATGGTTGACAATTGGGAATTCTTCTTTTCACATATCGTTTTATTAATCTATATATATATATATATATATATATATACGGGTTGTAGATATGTAAATATCAAAAGAATTGAGGGATATGTATGTAAATATTCACATTTCAGAATGTAACAGCTGTATGAAATTAGATTCGGCCTCTGTTTAAGAAAAGAAGTTAACTTTCACAATAAATTTTAAAAAATTTACACATAACATTCATCTTTATAAATAATTACAACTGTGCCCAAATTCCGTAAAGAGCATGTATAATGAATGCTTACATGATAATTATTTTTTGGGGCAATTACATATATACCATTTATGTATTTACATATCCCTGAACCTAAATTTTACCTCTCACAATTATACCATCAAAGTCCTTTCATATCACATAAAAAAATATTACTATTTTAACTTAAATGATTTTTTTCATACATAAATGAGGTGACATAGGTAGGGCTGTTAAAACGGTTCGTTATTCTCGAACAACTCGTATTTGGCTCGTTATTCGCAAAGTTAACGAGCCGAACACGAACAATACTAACAAATATTTGTTCGTTCGTATTCGTCTCGTTTTGACTCGAAATACTATTAATTAATTATTTTTATATATATCTTTGATGAATAATATTTTTAAAAAATTTAATTGACTCAAAGGCTTCAAAAATTTATAATCAATTAAAAGTATTAATGAAGAAAATATAATAAAAAAATATTAAATTAGATTCAAATGATGTTTTAAATCTTGCCCTAATTCGTAACATCTTATGACTACGTGATTAGGGTTGTCAAAACGAGTCTTTATTCGTGAACGACTCGTGTTCGGCCCCCTAAACAAACCAGCCATGAGCCGAATACGGACACACTTTTTGAGCTAATATCAAATCAAAATAATTTTTTGTCAAATTTATGTGAAAGAATGCCTATAAAAGCTGCACACAACCAGAGATTTATATGTGTTTGTTTGCTCTGAGGTCCAAATTGCTCCTAAAGGGATGTTTCTTATTTGATTAATTACATCTTAGGTGTTATATATAAAAATCTTTCCTTATTATTATTATTTAATTTTGTTGCATAACATCAACAGCAAATTAAATAACATCATGGCAGAAACTCACTCAATTGTCGGAAACCTTTATAGTAAAAATCGCTTGAAATGCAGCAGCTGTCACGCAGATTCTGCTTTTCTAAAAGCAGGTTTCAGACATAATAACACAAAAGCTAGAGGAAAAATATTCCCAAACATCCCACGTGAAGCTTTAGCATTCCCACCATGAAAAAGAAGCTTTAATTGGTTGCGTTTGGCTTTATCGTTTGGGGCATGAAAGGCTGAGAGAAGGCAATGTGTCTTCTCCAAGTGGGTTTGCCACTTGATCTTCTTCTTTTTCTTTATTTTTGTTTTTATTTATTTATTTATTTTTTAATGACGAGTATTTAATTATAATATATATATATTAAAAGAATTGGACAGAAGTTGTTACAAACCTCCAACAAATCATAATGTGTCTAACAATTTGAGTACCACCTATTAAAAGAATTGGACAGAGGTTGTTACACAAACCTCCAGCAAATCATAATGTGTCTAACAATTTGAGTACCACCTTTTAAGGACAATTGCACTAGAGGGGATTCAAACCCAAAACCTGAGGGGTCTTATACCGTGGTAGCCAACCAACATGACGGGATACGCGACACAGTATTTACTCATAATATGAACACATAATATGTGGCCCATTTTATTTCTAATCAATGTAAATTTTTTTAAAATCAGACGAATAAATGAACAAGCTTGAACATTGATCATTATAAAATGCTCATTAAATGCGACTTAATTACTTATTATTTTATTAATGCTCTGTTATTATACCAATTTTTTTTAATAATTTATGCACTTTAAAATGTTTAAATATTATTCTATATAAAAAATTGAAACATAGATAATAAATAAGTGTTGTTTGTATACATACCCGAAGTATTGCTATTTATAAATCTAACATCCTCTTTCATTCATTTTTCAAATGCTTACTAAAACATCAAAATTCATGATTAAATCCGAACCTATACTTTTTATTTTTATCAAATTCTCAATTGTTTGAATGTGAAATGCATAAATACATCGATTCGGTAATTCGAAATTATCGCATGCGTGTTAGAATTTGTAAATAGCAATGTTATGTACGTAATCATCCTAAAAAAAAATAGCTATTTATGTCAGCTAATATATGCATGAAAAGATGTATTTCACTTTTTAAAAGTTAAAAATAGTGATATATTTTATATGAAAAATTTTGATGACAAAAATGTAAGAAAATAAAATTTCTTCGTTAGATATGTAAATATGTAATATTTTGGTGATATGTATGTACATGCCGCCTATATCATACATTTAATCAATTAAGCTAGATTTAAAATTCATTATGTTTATGTGTTTGAACTTAAAAAAAAAGATTAATAATCAAATCATACATAAAAATATTAACATCATGTCATTTTCAATCTAAATTCAAACACGATTAAAAAATAAATAAGATTCGAACAAAATAGTACCCGACTCAGGAGCGAACCGTCATGGATTACCATATTAAGTAGAACATAGAGAAGAGATTGTTAGGCTCCACTCCCATGTGAGGTGCAATTTCAATTTTTAGCACTCATTATAGACCTCTAGTCATTGTGGGACCTTTGATCATGATTGAATGGCCCATATTATGAGAATCATGTATAGTGACCACAAATCACTATTACAATTAGAAGAGGTCATCATCAACATAATACATTATAGCACTTAAGTTATAGTCTTTTTTTGTTATAATTGATTAGGTATATTAATCTCAATGAATGGTTTGCTTGCTTTTGAAAGGGGTTTCGAAATCGACCCGATCCACAGCCGACTCAAAAAAAATTGGGTTCGAGTTGGCCTTATCATTATTTGTGTAAGGTTTGGATCAAAATTGTTGATGCACTTATAATTTTTGTATAATTCATTTCTCAAGAGCCAGGCTAGGACGAAATTCATGCCTTTTTATAATCCTCACATCATCTCGGTAGCATATAAGTGAGTCTCAAGAGGGATTGAGCCCAGCTGTCGTCGATCTGCCACCTCAGGGATGAAAGATGAAAGGCAGCGCGTCATATGCACTTGAGAAAACCCAAATTGTCGAGCTGCTCTGTTAGAAGAGTGAGCATTGTAATGTGTTTATGTAGCGATTGGACAAAAAAGCTAGACAGTGGCACAATTAGTTCAAATTCTTCTAGAAGCGAATGCTTGGTTGACCCAAAACTCGATTATTTTTCAAATTTGAGTTGTTTTAGCTAAACTGGTAATGTTTGAGATGATTAGCTTGTATTGGTAAAAGTAAGATTGCAGTAAAAAAAAATAGGCTCGACAAGTCAGGTTTGGGTTAGGCCAGTTTGGGCGAGGCGAGTTTGGATCAAATATTTTGACGTATATGGTATAAACAAGTTAGGTTCGAGAAAAGTTTTGTTTGGGTTCGATCAACTTTGGGTCAAACTCAAATCTAATTCATACATTGAGAGTGACACCACTGCTACTTAACACTTTGGGTCTTGGGAGAGAGGTATTTTGTGGATCAACAAGAAGAAAATGGAAGATTTACATGAAACTACTAAATTCCCGTGTATTTACATATATACCTAGCACCCAAACTTTAATTTTTACACATATTTAACACCTTACCTATGCATAAAATTGTATATTTCGCTTTTTAAGTGTTAAAATATTGTGATATGAAAGCTTTGGCTGGTATAAATGTAAGAAAGCAAAATTTGGATGTTAGATATGTAAATACATAGGAAAATATTTGAATAACTCATAAAGGTCATTAGTTAGGAAGTAAGGCATCCGTATAAAGAGGAAATTGGAGTTGATTATTTTTCTCCAAATTTTATTTTTCATTTATAGTTTTACTAACAAAGAATAATTGTTGATTAAAATTAATTTATTTTTAGAATAATTTAATCAATTTTCGAGATTTCAAGAGAATAAATAATATGTAAATGTCTTGCAAGTAATCTAAATTTTAAATCTACTTCATTAATCATGAATATTAAATAAATTATAAATATTATTAACTATATATTTTAGAATGACAGTAATGTTTTGGATCATATATATATATATATATTTATAGAAGGTTTAGCATTCCATGTAAATAAAAATCAATTTTTTAAAATATTTTAGTAAAACTTAAAAGTTAATGGGAAATTTTAGAGGAATTAAATTAATGTGTCATACTTTAAAATTATGGGAGAGGGTAATTGAACATATGATATCATGTTGCTTGTACTGTTATTTAACATATGTTCGCTAAAGTTATAATTTCTTGTATTGACACTGTGATAGATGCTACACATGATAGTTTGACATGTTTTATTTATTTACATAGAATACATATTTATTGAAAATTGTGGTAGATTTTGAGTAGCATAATGAGCTGTAGTTGCTCACCCCTGTTTTACTCACATGAGCTGTTTCAGGGAAAGGTAAGACTCGGGTTGAGTAAAAGTTTTTCGTATTACTTGTGTGAGTCTGATTTTAGGTATGTCAGTATCTTTGATCTTTATATTTTACAATCATGATGATGTTTCGTTTTGTTTGTTGATTGTGTGAAACTTGAAGGAAAATAAATAGATAAATTCATTCCAAATATAGCTTGGGTAATAATTTATTTATTATGATTTAACCCGCCTCGATATGATGGGTTACATCGAGTTAAGTTGTGACAAGTAAGTTGTTGATACAACTTATATTCAAGTCATTAAAAAAATGCATGCTAGAGCAGTTGATTGTGTTTGAACAGGAGGATTGACAAAGTATTTTCCTATTTTAGTGGATTACATTAGGGATCGGTTTTAAGCCAATATCTTTTGCTTTAGTTGTTGCTACTCTCACTGGACATTTATAGGAAGATGTACTTTAATGTATGCTTTTCAATAATGATATCCTTCTTTTGGATAAGTTTAGATAAATAATTCATGAAAAACTTCAATAATAGGGGTCTGCAATGCGTCTAAAGATCTTCGTTTGAGTTTATCTAAAACTGATTACATGAAACATAATTTTAGTAGTAGTAGCTATAGTCGCAAAGTTGTAACTATGGGTGATGAAATCATTAAAAGGTGTGATTGTTTTAGTTATCTCGGGCCTATGATTCAAAGTGATAGTGATAAATGTAGGGATGTTATTAGTATAATTCAAGTTAGTTGGTGGAAGCGGAGGAATGTATAAGCCTATTGTGTGATAGAAAAGTATCGTTTATACTGAAATGAAAATATTATAAGATGGTGGCGAGACCTACAATGCACTTGAATGTTGGCCTTTAAAAGAGAAGTATAAAATAAAGTTAAGTGTTGCGAATATAAGATTTGTGTAGCTCCAGTAGCCTATAAAATTAAAGATAGTTGTCTTAGAAAGTTTGGTCACATGAAATGCAATTCATCTTGTTAGGAGAGTAGATATCTTAGATTTGGCTTATGTTAAGAAAGACAAAGGTAGACCAAAAAAAATTGGGACATGTTCTATAAAAATGATTTTAATTTTTAAAATAAATGAACCCAATGGAGAAAAAACCCCCCACTTTGCCAAGATAAGAAGGAGAAAAGATAAGTTGTGTAAAAAAAATGTCTAGAGATTTATTAAGCAATCACTCAATAAGGAAATATTTTTCAACACCTTC
This sequence comes from Phalaenopsis equestris, assembly GCF_001263595.1. Classification (NCBI taxonomy): domain Eukaryota; kingdom Viridiplantae; phylum Streptophyta; class Magnoliopsida; order Asparagales; family Orchidaceae; genus Phalaenopsis; species Phalaenopsis equestris. The sequence goes on along the minus strand of NW_018165446.1, from coordinate 17,385 downwards.
CTAAAGTTCTAATATATTTGTTGTATACATCTCATACATTTATCCCAATGCAATTAATTATATTTTTTGGTCCGGACGTAGGCATGATAATTAACAAAAAAAAATTTGAACTGTTGTGATGTAAGCCCCGTTCTGTAACCCATAAAGGGCCTAAGTGAATAACTGTCATAACGGCCAAAGTATCTTCGGAATCAAACTATCATGGGCTCCACACGCGTCTTCACCTCAAGTTGATTCAAGATTTTAATGTATTCCTACACATACATTTCTGTATAAATGGCCCGGGGACTTTCCACAGCCCAATGGGCCGAAGCACTTCATCAAACAGCTCGTGCGTGCGTGCGTATTTTCTCCACGACTAAATAAAGTTATTCAACTTTAAGTTATTAATGATGTGGTACTAAATATTGAATGCAATTATCGGTTCACTGCGCGCAATAAATTATAGAATAGAGGATTTGCATGCGTATCCCAAATAAATTAAGCTTTCATAATTCTGGAGATCTTATCCTTTAATAATATAATTTTTATATTTTTTATCAGCATATTTTTATAAATTTTATATAAAGCATAAGAAAAAAAAAAATCAAATCATCAATATTCAGCATTGTTCTTACTGAGATGTAACAATCCAGAAGAGAAAAATATGATCGTGGTAAATCCATTGTATGGAGATCACGTGGTCCATCAAATCATACGAACCAAATCAATTAGGCCAAAACAGACCAAGCAGGAAGGCAAGTAGAAAGGCGACCGAGCGATCTAAGCGTAAGGCATTCGACCAGAAATAAGACAACAGAACATATGAACTGTCCCCCCTAGGAAAACCGACTCGATGCGGTGGCATATCTCATAGTAGAGCCGACGCATTTGAAGAGCAAATTTCACAAAGCATCCTCAGCCATCCAACCAAGATTTTTTAGACTCATTGCCAAAGATTGAAGATGATCGATCAGCTAACAGAACAATACTTAATTATGTTACTACGTTATTTAGACTAAAGAAATGAAATAATTTAAATTAGGTATAATTCCCTTATTGCACATTGTTCTAAGCTTCATAAACTAATTTATCTAATTTCGTTCATATAGATAGACATCGTGAATTGTGCAATTAACCATATTAAGTTTCTATTTCCTGGACCAAAAACATCTTAATTTCTGGATATATATATTCTAAAAAGTATTTATAAATAAATACATAAATATAGCATTAAAATACTGCATTTAAATTTTATGTATATATATATATATATTATAAATTTTTTTATTTAAAATAAATTTGAAGGTATTATCTTTTACATATCTTAATCTACTTAAAATTTTTTTAGACCGACATTTAAAAAAAAAATGGGCTTTTACATATACACCACTCCTTTTTTATGTATTTACATTTCTAATATTAAAATTTAATTTTTACAATTCTATCTTCTAAAATGTTTATATCACTTAAAAAATATTATTAATCAATAAATAAATAATATAGCTTTGACCAGCAGAACCGTCGAACGAATCCCCGTGAAGGCCCTGCATCTCCGTTTCGCGTCGGTTAGGGATACCCGATCCCCTATTATAGCCGGTTGAACCGGTCAGCAATCTCACTTCTCATCGGCCGCCTTGGAATTAGACCGATAACCAATTTTAATTAAAAAAATCATTATTTATGACAAAAAAAATTAACCATTTTCCAATTTTCCGAAACACTGATTAAATTTTGACTTAGCGATTCTCCAACCTCGTCCTCCGGTGATGCGCCGCAGTGGGCGGAGATGGTGAGCTTCTATTTTTTCTTTTAATTTTTTTTTTAATTATTTCGTTGTCATCATTTGATTTCATTTTAGGGTTTTCTTATTGTTCATGTGATTGCAGTTCTTTGTTGGAAGACAGATTAAAGTTCTTGTCGATTCTTTTTCTGTCATTCTTGAAAAGCTCTGTAAACACTTTCGCTCTCACTTTGATCCAAAATGAAATGCAGTAGCTGTTTGTTCTGATTGGCGCTGAGGGTTTTATGATGAGAAAATAGACTCGATCGATTTGAATCTTCATGTCCCTCCGTTTCTTTTTTTAACTAAGAACAGTTTCTTGTTGACAATGGCTGAGATTAAAGCATCTAAAATGGATTTGTCAGAACTTGCTAAAATCGTGGTTGATCGCATACAGAAGCTTGATCCAGACAATGTTAGCAAAATTATGGGGTTTATTTTGTTGAAAGAGCCATGCGAGCAAGAACCATGCGAGCAGGAGATGATGAAGCTAGCATTTGGCCCCGAAGATGTATTACTCTCCAAAATTGATGAAGCTAAGACGATATTAGGATTCTTATCCCAAAATAACTTTTCAGTTTCTTCTCAAAACCATTCTCTGCAAAACTTAGGGTTTACTCCGCAAACCTATCCTGATTCAATCGGAGAAGATTACTCTTTTTCTGTGCAGTCCCAACTCTTCAATTTGGAGGAGAAAATGGAGCCATCTTCATCTGTGGGTAACCATTACTTCCACCAAGATTCTTCTTTTAATGGCAGCTTGTCTTCAAGCACAAGCAGGAGATCACCAAGCCTTCTCGAATTTCCTATAAAGACCTGTCATTACTTCAATAAGGGATTCTGCAAACACGGTGAAAATTGTAGGTATTTTCATGGCCATTATCAGGCTTTTGGTTCACACTTAAATGAGTTCCAAAGTGAGGAAAATGGGTTCACCCCTGAGTATCTTGAGAAGCTAGAAATGGAGATTGCTGAACTCTTGAAGTCTCATGGAGGGGCACCTGTTTCAATTTCATTGTTACCCATGTTGTATTATAAGAAGTATGGAAGAATTCTTCGAGCTGATGGTTATCTGACAAAGCTACTCTCCTGTTTTAGCAATAGTATTCTCCTGATCAATCGGTAATCTTCATATCACATGCATGTTTGTTGCTTAGCATGACTCTTTGGTTGGCAGAGTTTGTAAGACCCCCAAGGATCACTGGTTCGATCCCGCCTATATGGGGAATGAAATTCTTAGGCACATGAGATTCGTGTCTAATAGCCTTTGGCCAATCTTTTAAAAAAAAAAAATGTAGTGAGATTTTCATACATAGCACGCAACTCTTTTGCATTTACATATCTTACACCCAAACTTTCATATTTACATATATGTAGCATTTTGATGCTTCAAACTTATGCATGAAAATGTGTAATCCACATTTAAAAAGTGATAATAGTGTTGTGTGTGTGAATATGAAAGCTAAGGTGTGAGATATGCAAGTACATGAGAATTGTGTGCTATGTATGGCAATGCCCTTTAAAATTTAGCTATTTACCTTTTGTAATGTTTGTTGAGATTTTATATTTGCATTTTATTCTGGATTACAGGCCTCGTGGGCAGCATTCGATGATTTTAACGGAGGATGCGCCAAAATACCTTGAATGCCTGCATGAGAGGAGCGAACAGGGGTCGACATCTGCCGGCTCTCATCAGATATATCTCACATTTCCAGCGGATAGCACATTTAGTGAGGATGATATTTCCAGTTACTTTAAGTACATGACATTTCTATTTAATTTATAAGAATATGAAAATCGCTTTTGTTAAAGACAATAATATTTTATTCTGATCTTATTCTTGATAGGCAATTTGGCCCTGTTAAGGATGTAAGAATTCCTTGTCAGGAAAAGAGAATGTATGGGTTTGTTCGCTTCCTCTATCCAGAAACAGTGTGTCATATTTTGATGAAGAAAAATGCACATTATATAGGTGGTTCTCGTGTTCTAGTTAAGCCATACAAGGAGAAGTCGAGGATGGTGGACAGGTGAAATTACTTAAAGATTTGGTAAATTATATTCCAAATAATATTCATTCTTATTTAGGTATTGCTCGATCAATTATGCAGGTCATATATTGGGAAGAATAAGCTTTCAATGCATCATCCTTGTCAATATCTTGATCTGGATTCGGAGCTTTTTGGGAGTGAGATCAAAACACAGATTTAGTTTGTCATAGTTCTTGAGAAAAAAAGTATCAAAATAGAGTCAGGGGATCATTTTAATCTTGGAGTCTATAAAAGTGTCAATTTAGTCCCCAGATAGATTTAGTTTGTCATAGTTCTTGAGAAAAAAAGTGTCAAAATAGAGTCAGGGGATCATTTTAATATTGGAGTCTATAAAAGTGTCAATTTAGTCCCCAGATTCTCTTAAGCAAGGTTAAAATAGTTCTCTCTGAGGACTATTTCATCCCTTATTAAAAGAGTCTGGAGACCAATTTGACACCTTTGTAGACTCTGGGACTAAAATAACTCGTATAAATAGTCGAAGGACTGTTTTGATACTTTATTTCTTAATTCTTCATCAAGCATTGATCTTCTTTGCTCTTCATCATTAGTTACAAGGAATGCCCCGATAGCTCAAGGATGATTAAATTGCACCTCGTGGAACAACAAAATATGATAGAATTAGAAAGAAGCCGACTCTCTCGTTTCAATTTAGTACAAGAACACCAACAATCCTACAACAACTATGGTGTTGATGGTGTTGATGGCCTTAAACTCTTAGAAGGTGTAAAACATCTACTTTCTATACTGTTTGTCCTTTTCTGAAGGACAATATTAGAGACAAACGCATATCATTATTTGCTTAGATTCTCATTGAATATTTGAATTGATTTATGTTTTTTTTTTTAGTTGCAGATTCTAATCACTTTGAAGAAGATCATTTGGGCTTTACTCTTGATGTTTCAAACACTGGTTTATCTAGTCATGTCGAAACTAGAAATACAATCAACAATTGCAGTTACAAAGAAAGGTGAGAGGCCAAAATCTGACCCATGTTTTCTACTCCAAGCACATAATCTTTAACTTATTAACTGAAAAATTTTATTTCACAAGCGTTTGGTAGCCTAACAATTCATGGTATTGTCCTCTTCGAGTTAAAAAGACCATTTTTTGCGTCTTTCCTTAACGCAAAAGGGGCATTTACATACATACCACCCAATTCCTATTTACATATCTAATTCCTAAGCTTTAACTTTTACATTTATACACCCCAATTCTTTTTTACCACGAAAAAATACTACCATTTTGAACTTTTAAAAAGTGATTCACCTTTTCATGCATAGTTAGGATGGCATGTATGTAAAAATTGAAGTTTAGATATTAGATATGTAAATACATAAGAATTGATTGGTATGTATGTAAATCCTCCAATAATAATAATAATAATAATAATAATAATAATAATAATCCATAATCTTGTTTCCTTCTGTTGCAGTGGTTACTTTGAGCTCCCTGAAAATCCATTTGGATCTCCACCATCGGTTGGAAGCAGCTTTATACACTGATATAGAGATTCAGAGAAGCAAATGTGATGGAAAATGAAGGACTAGAAGAAAAAAAAAATAATTAAATTTTTTTCCGCCCTCTTCTTCTATTTCACTGATCTATATTTCTTAACAAACCACCTTTATACTAGAGAATAAAAAAAGCAATGTGATAAAATTGCACAATGATGCTATAGTTTTCTTATAATTACATTTACAAAACATATTGACATCGATCTCACAGAGAATGTTTATAAGAACTTGAGTGCTAAGAAGCTACTTCAATCTTCTCAGTTTAGTGCAGACAAGTCATGTCTATATAAACAACTATAAAGAAACTTTTTATTTTTATTTTTATATAGGTGCTCATGTTTTTGTTTTTAGGGGACTTCTAGTTAAACAATCAGCTTAGAATTAGCCCAAAGTTGTGAATATTTGTTTTATTTTTACATGTTTTTGTTGGGCACTTCTTCATTTATTATATCTTCTCTAAGAATTTAGTTTTGAGAATTTATGGTTAGCGACTTCTGTTTTCTTTAATGAATGGCTGCTGAATTGGATTTGTGTGATGTTACTAGGAGTGGATTTGATGATATTTTTTATTGAATATATATATATATATATATATA
>NW_018165446.1:10112-11438 GCF_001263595.1 Phalaenopsis equestris | reverse complement strand
TATATATATATATATATATATATATATATATATATATGCCTATTTATAGGTCTATAGGATGAATAAAATAGGAAATAGTTTTCTTGGAGAAATCAAAATGTTGAAAGGTTCAAGTGCCGAAATCCAGAGAATGGATGATCTGATTAATCATGTATATTGTATGATCATTAAATGGCCCCATTTTAAGAGGGTTTCACTCTTATTAAGAAGGCTATCTCTGAAGGGCTTCTTTGGGATTAATTTTGCTTTTTGTTTGTTTTTTTTTTGTTTGTTTTTTTTTCCTTTGTTTTTTAAAATATGTTTGTTTAATTTCTGTTGTTAACATGTTTTGTATTTATTGTTTCTAAACGTCTATATAAACATGTTTTGAAAAACACTTAAAATAATTTTTGGGTATTTTTAAGTGTTTTAAAAAACAAGCATATCTTAATCAAACATGTCAAACATGTTTTGTTTCAAATCAAAACATAAACAAGTCTTTATCCCACTAAGTGGGATGGGCTACATGAATCTTTTTTCTTCGTTGCGTTCTATTTAGTGTCATACTTTGATTTAATTATAATAAACTAAGATAACTTTTTATACAATATGCCTAGGTCATTTTAGGTCCAACTCTGCCTTTCTTAATATAAGTTGAATCTAAAACATCTATTTTCTTAATCGGGTCATCAGATGGTCGACATTTAATATGACCGAACCATCTAAGACTAGATAAAAAATAAAAAAAATAGAAAACAAAAACAAAAGTGATCTCAAATGGCCTCGAAATTTTTATTTTTATTCTTTGTTATTATTTATATTTAAAAACATATTTGTTTAATGTATTATTTGAATGTTTTTTTCAAACAATATATATATTCTAAACAAAATAAAAAAATATAAAAATAAAATTGATCTCAAACAGCCTCTACGTACTTGATTGACCTGTACTTCTTTCCTTCTCTTTAGATATGATCATTTCTCAAAGATGATCTCATAAGGTCTACTTTGAAATCAACTTTGATGCTATGAGAATCATCTCTTTCTTAGTATTTTTATCCAAAAATCTGAAATTTTATATGGTCAACTTGAGCCCCACCATTAGTTAGGGGTGTAAACGAACAGAACACGAACGAACGAAGCTTGTGTTCGTGTTCGGTTCGTTTGAAATTTAATTTGTTTGAAATATGCTCGTGTTCGAAATTGTTCGCGAAGTTATTGTTCGTGTTCGTTTCTTAACGAACGAACCGAACAGGAGCTGTTCGTGAACGAGGAGCCAGTTTGACAACCCTAATATTAATATAAATAACAAAATATATTAATTATATAACTTATATTATATAAATA
>NW_018165446.1:7679-10012 GCF_001263595.1 Phalaenopsis equestris | reverse complement strand
TCGAACACGAACGAACACATCATTGTTCGTGTTTGATTTGTCTAACTAACCGACTGAAAAAAAAATTGTTCCTCGTTTGCTTATCGAACGAGTCGAACACGAACTCATTGACGAACCGAACACGAACTGTTCGAGAACAACGAACTTTTTTTACAGCCCTACCATCAGTGGTGGGGAAAGATAAAATAAGTGAAGATATCAAATGGGATTGTCTATTTTAAATGGAGCCTTCTTTGTGGAAGAGTGCGCTATTGTGATCAGACCAAAACCCAATTTTTACGTATTTACATATCTAACACCTAACTTCAATTTTTACGTAAATACCAGCTTAACAATGCATGAAAAAGGTGTATCTCACTTAACATAATGTGTTCAGGTGGTATAAATGTAAGAAGTTAAGGTGTTAAATATGTAAATACATGGGAATTGTGTGGGATGTATGTACATAAAAATTCCATAGATTCAGTAGTAGCAACTTGCAAGAAAAAATAGTCCAAGGGATCAGAAACCTCTATCTTTCTCCTTCACAAATTCAGTGTCCCCACCAACATTCAAAAATGTTTGTTTCTTCATGACCTTATCCTTTTGTGTTTCTATGAATCTCTCCCTCTCTCTCTCTCTCTCTCTACAGATATTTTTGTGGATTGAATTAATTACATTTAAAAAAAAAAAGAAGGGATGCATTTACATACTTAGCACAAAATACTTATATTTTTACATATCTAACACAAATTTTCATATTTATATTTATAATACTTCAAATTTTAACATAACATAAAAAAATATATCATAATTATTGAATTTTTAAAACCGAAATAGACAATTTTTCATGCATAATTTTATGCACCAAAATGTTACAAATGTAGGTACTGTTTGGGATCACTTTCTGTTTTTTTTTTTTTTTCAATTTATTTTATTTTCAATTTTATGTTTTAAAAAAACACATTTGGTGTCGTTATGATTTATATGTTTTTAAAAAGAAAAATTATAAAATATGTTCGATTGTGCATTTTCTATTTCTTTTAAAGAAAAAAATTATACATTTTAAGAAATTAAGTAGATTTATTATTACTAAGTTAATTAATTAAATTATTAATTAATTAAAGTTTATAAATATTAAGTTAATTAATTAATTTTATAACTATTAAGTTAATTAATTAAATTATTAATATTTTAAAAGTTAATTACTTAATTAATTAAGTGAGTAATATTTATTAGCTATCTCTGAAGGGCTTCACTCTTATTAATTACTTAATTAATTAAGTGAGTAATATTTATTTCAATTACTATGGGTTTAAATGATCAATTATTAAGTTAAGTTGGTAGACTTATTGTTAAAATTTATAATTACTAAGTTCGTAAATTAAATAATTAAATGAAATTAAAAAATTTAGTTAGTTTATAATTATTAAGTTGATTAATTAAATTTTAATTATTAAGTTAAGTAATTAAATTATTAATATTTCAAAGTTAATTAATTAATGAAATTATAATTGTTATGTTAATTAATTAAATGATTAGTATTTACTTCAATTATTATGAGCTTAATTGATTAATTATTAAGTTAATTAGGTAGATTTACTGTTCAAATTTATAATTACTAGGATAATTAATTAATTTTTTTATTGAAATTTTTAATTAATTAAATTTTATAATTAGTAAGTTAATTAATTAAATGACTAATATTTTATTTGAATTAATATGGGTTTAATTGATTAATTATTTATTAAAAATTAGAATTATTAAGTTAATTAACTACTTTTTTAAGTGAGATTAAAAAATTAATGAGTTTATACTAGAAAGGGTTCAATGTGTGAAAAGTTCTTCAAATAATACAAAACAAATCCTAAAATGTAGGAGTTGAATATTGGATGACATATAATAAAAAATAATAAATTTTTTTAATGAAAATAATATTTATTTTATCCATTTTTTATAAAAAAATAAAATAAAATATTCCCTAAAAATGGGTTCCTTAAAAAAAAATTAAGAGAAGTATTTTGAATGGCATTATTTATGAGACTGTGCAGCTTATTTGAGCTTGATTAAACTTGTTAAAATTGTAACATGTTGTCATGTAATTGCTTAACAAATTTGTTAATTTAGAACCCATAATTTATATTTATTTAAAACTATAGTCTAAATGGATGCTTCATAATTTCATTGACATGCAAAGGTGAATATTAGGTTGTTAATATAACTGTCAATAGAAATGTTACATGCACGTGTATGAAAATATTAAGAGAGATTTACATAGATTTAGTTGTCAAGACTTAAATTTTAATATTTGCATGTGTGTGTGTGTATATATATATATATATATATATATATAT
>NW_018165446.1:892-7304 GCF_001263595.1 Phalaenopsis equestris | reverse complement strand
AAAAAAAAAAAAAAAAAAAAAAAAAAAAAAAAAAAAAAAAAAAAAAAAAAAAAAGAAACCCAACCCATACATCTTCAACAAATCTCCATCGTCCGATATGAATCTCGAGGTATGATATGGATTTCGAGTGACTTTTTGAACAAGAAACATTTAAATATTGATAAAAACTCATCCAGAACTCCGATTACAGAAAACTTACAGTCAAACAGATCGGCTCAACAAGAAGAACCTAATTTTACTAAAGTTAGTCTAATCCTATTAAAATTAAGCTCAGATCAAGTCATTAAACTACCATTTAAAGTTTTTTGAACATATTTAGGAGGTTAAACAAATGTCGAATCTAGCAATCTAATTATCGAATCAAGTGTCTCGACATGACGAATCCAACAAGCCCAAGATTTCTAAATTCCGACATCGTTCAGACACTCAAATTTTGATCAAATGCCGTTTAATTGAAAGAAGCCTTCCGAACCGTCCGATCAAAATGATTCATATTCTTGTTTTCATTGCACCCAGAACACTATAAATAGAGCTCCACCCCTCTCAAGAGAGAGGGTTGGAGGCTTAAGAGAGAACTTAAAGTTTTGAGAATGAGCTAAAATCCAACACCACCCCTGTCACTGTCGGATTGTCGTCGGCCGCCGTCGACCACCATCGACTACCGTCAAAAACCCCCGGCTGCTATCAAGCACTATTGTCACTGTCAAGTACCACTGATCGTCATCGACCGTTGGCCAACGTAGATCACCATCAATCACTATCAACCATCATTAATCGTCAAACCTAATAATAATTTATCGTCTGTGGGACAAGGGATCTTTGTAATCACCATCAAATGGTAGATTTTTACATCTGGGTTATACCTCGTGGTTTTTTCTCTTTACTGGTTTTCCACGTAAAAACTTCTGGTGATACTACTGCGTGTAATCTCTCTTCTGAGTGTGTTGAATTCTCGTGTAATTCTAAGATGATAATCAATTACTCTACCACCGTGAATTTTACATGTATCACCAACAAAACAAAATCAATAACAGGAAAAGTCTTAAGACTATCTAGGCAAAACAAAAAAGATCAAGACATTCATACCAACAAAATAACATGGAGAGCATAAACATAGAGAACCCTCATTAAAACAACATGACAAACGTGGAAGATAGGATTTTGATAAAGTGTTATAACTTATGTAATTGTCACTAAAAATTTTACTTTTGATGCTTAGTATGCTAAATTAAAATAAGCTCAAAAGAGAAGCTGCTCAGTACACTTCCTCTCTCGTTCGTTTGCTCTTCCCTCCCCACTCACTTCCTGCAAATCGATGATGTCGGTGGACGGATCTCTGACCATTATCTGACAAATCCAGTCGGTAATCGTCGCCGGAGCTCTCCGGTTTATGCAAAGTTTCCACTTGGGGCGATTTCCCGTCGCGATTGGGGAAGATGGTGAGTTTCTTGCAAGAAGCCCTTTGTTTATGATTTATCTTCCTGTTTGTGGTGGAGTTACTTAGTATTCTTGGTGGTAATTGTAGTTTTCTCTCTCAAGGAAGATCAAGGCGGCGGATGGGAACAAGGGTCAGCCACCGGAGCCCTTGGATTTCTTCATCTGGACTGTTGAGGTATCGTTCTTCGTTTGTTTGATTCGTTTCTTCGTTCTGTTGATTTCTGGATCTTTGTGTCATCATTCGATTTGTTTTAGGGTTGGAAAGGAGAGGAGTTGGGGCATTTGCATTTGCCCCAAATTATTTCGAATTTGTGCTGTCTGATGGGCTTTTTTAGGTTGTTCTGCTAAGGATTTGTATATTAAACTTGGGGGATTTCTTAATTTCTACGTTATTAGTGATCTCTAAGAACAAGTTTGCTCAAATTTCAAATAGATCTTCTTCTTTTTAAAGATCTGTCCGTTAAAGCAGGATCTTTTACTGGGTCAAAACTTCTCTTTTTTACATGTGATGTCAAATTTTTAAGTGGAAAAAGGTAATTAGCATGTTTCTACTGATTTTAGGTTATGTTTTATTTCAATGAAAGCTAACATAATTTTTATTTCAGATTGTTTGGCATAAAAGTCGTAGCTTCTTCTTCCTGGTTCCATTTAAAACTTATATATTTGGAACATAAAGCTTCCCATGCATGTTTGAATCCATCCATGCATGTTTGAATCTATCACCTTCAGCAGATATCCTCTCAACCACATATATATTTTTTTGTCAAAATTGATGTTGTTTGTTGATGTTTATTATTTTCTTGAAGAGGGGGCATTTGCAGTTTAAGATACTCCTAAATTAATGTTAGTTCTCCAGCAGCAAACCATTAGTTAGGTATATGTAGCCACCAAATGAGCAATTTCGTGGTATATTTTATAATGTTTATTTGCGTAATATGACAATAATTTTGTTATGTTGTAGAGTAGGCTGCAATTAACTTTTCATCGATTGTACATAATGCAATTTGCTTACTAACATGTTGAATGTAGAAGCTTCATCAAGTTTGAAAAACTTAGTGGAGTCCATGATTGGTCGTTTAAATTGGGTTAGATCAAAATGAGTTGACTAGATGATGAACATTGGCTGTTTTAATACCAATCATTCCAAGGGGAAAAAGTGATGAAGGATTTTGTCATTTAGGAATAGTTTTTTAGAGATCATTGTGCTTTATGTTGACATATTTCAAAACTATGATAGATTGCCGAGGTTTATAAAAATTTAAAATAGGGAAAATGAACAAAATAGTTATTTGAAGAAGTGGGTATTGTAGAATCGACTTTGTTGATAATTTGAAGAATAGTTTATCTCATCATACATTTGGAGCAAACATGAAAATGTATTTCTCTTTCCTTTAATGATATGCATGAACTGTCATTTATTTTGTTGGCATGCAACTCTCTGAAGCTGTGAAGATTAAGATGGATGTAATAAAGCCTTAATTCTATTTTCATGTTAATGGGTGATATTCTATAATAAAGTTATACTTTTGCACGTTTTATACAGGGGCTATTTTGTTTGGCATATTTTGTAGGGATTTTGGAAATATAGTTATTTGGTATGATGAAAAGCTAAACCGAAAATAATTTGTTGGTATATTTGGATTTCACCTTTAGTTTTTTTTGTATTCTGAAATTGTCCAACTTAAGCGATTTTTTAATGCATTGTGTTACTTTCCCCAACCAGTCACTCCCTTTGGCGATTGGCCACCACCTGCCACTGTCACGCACCCACTGCCACCTCCCTGTGTGTTTAAGTAAAAGTCCGTGGCCTTAAATGATTGTTAAGAATAAACACCAAATTAAAAGTCCGTGGCCTTAAATGATTGTTAAGAATAAACACCAAATTAATCTTTCATGTATGTTGGATTACATTGCCTTAATGCCTTATACAAACATGTTTATTAAGCCAATTTGATGGTTATCGTCAACTCAAATTAATCTTTCATGTATGTTCGATTACATTGCCTTAATGCCTTATACAGACATGTTTATTAAGCCAATTTGATGGTTATTGTCAAGCTATTGCATGGGAACTCCCTTTTACATCTCACTATTCTCCTTCCAAAGCATTTTTTGTACTGTTTTAACATGAAAACAGCCTGGAATTGATCAGTCAACTGAGCTTGAAGTCTTGAATGTTTTTAAAAGTTCAAAAATGTTTAAATTTAATGTATGTGTGAATTGCTTATACTTTTAATTTCACCATCTCATATCAAGCTCTTTGGAATTTTTGTTTGCTATTATCAATAATCTCAAACATATCTCATTCTTTTAGGTTGATGATTGATGTTTGGTAGTGTTTATTATTTTCTTAACACAAGTGCATTTACAGTTTAAGACCTACCATCTGAAATTAATGTGAGTCATCCAATATCAAATTGGTATTCAGTGCTATCAAGTCACTGATTGAATGATTTTTTGGTAGTTTTATTATGTTTTTGTGCTTAATATGACAATATTTTACATTGCAGATCAGGCTGACGATTAACACTATTTTGTAAAGAGTTCAAAATTCTAAAAGCATAAATTAAATTTGCTCACTATTCTGTTAATTGTTGGAGCTTCTTGAGTAAAATAGTGGAGTCCATGATTGCTTGTTGTAATTGAGCTTTGTCAATTTTCAAAAGTTTGATAAAAAGATGCATAGAAAACTTAGAATTTGCATAGCAAGAACTCTGCATTAGAATTAAACTTGAATGTGTATGATAGCGTTGAAGTTTCTGAAAAAACTTTTCATTCTAGATATAACTTTGTTTTTATGTTGCCATACATTTCAAAACTATGATCAATCGCTAAGATGAATGATTGTATTTTAAAAATTTAATGAAAGAAATAAAAAAAAAAAAACAAAAACATTTTGTGTAGTATGTTGCAATGCTGTTCACGATCGATCGCCAAGATGAATGATTGTATTTTAAAATTTTAAAGAAAGAAAAAAAAAAAAAACATTTTGTGTAGTATGTTGCAATGCTGTTCAAATCCATCTTGGGCCTAATAGGCTCTATATATGCTTCATAATTGTTTTTAGTGAAGAATGATTGTGTAATGCTTGAATTTAATGATGCTAATTTAGATTTATTGAGAGAGAGGATCATTTTCTTTTTATGTTTCTTCAAAAATGGATAATTCTGCTGGCAGGAATTGATTTGAAAGGGATATTTCTTGTTGATATGCAGTTTGAACTAAGCTTCTTAATTTCAATTCCAATGAAGGCTTAAAGTTACACATGTAGCTTCTGTGGCCAGAAAGATACAGTGGATGATTTTAACTTTAAATGGAAAGAAATCTTCATAGCGAAAATAATCTAATTCATCTCTTATCAAAAGATGTGTAATAATACAGATTAAGAAAACTGGCTATTGGATCTTTTTTGACTTTCTATGTTCCATTGGGTCTGTTTCATCAAATATACGAGTGTGTGTATGTGTGCGTGCGGGCATGGTATCACTTAGTGTTGAATATGTATTTTTGTTTAGGAGCATTTACATACACCTCTCACAATTCTTATGTATTTACATATCTCACACAAAACTTTCATTCTACATTTTATAAAAGTGAAATACAGCTTTTTTTTGTGCATAGGATTAAATCACGAAAGTGTAATGCATGTAAATATGGAAGTTTTGAAATAAGTTAAAGCCGTGTGCTCTGTATGCAAATGCCCCTTTTGTTTAACGTAATTCCTTTAGCTAACAGAAGGAGCATGTTTGTTAGGATGTTGGTCTGTGGCTCGAGGAGATAAACCTTGGTAGTTATCAGCAAGTTTTCAAGGAGAATGGTGTAAATGGCGAATACTTGGAGGGCTTATCCATGTTCACAACTGAACAGATTCTGCGATTCATTAGACGATGCCATATGAAGTGGGGAGACTTCATTACACTCTGCAAGGAACTAAGGCGCATTAAAGGTTCACTTTTTTTATTTTTTACACTTTTGTTTGATTTATAAACTATTATAGAGGAACAATCTGGTAATATCGTAAACTTTCTTATTTCGGCGTAATTAAGAGGATTTGCAATATGTCTGGATTGCCTGTTCCCAAATGCATCTTTGAAATGCACCTAAAATTCAGTATTCTTTACAAAAGCCTCCTAAAAGAGCCATTTATCACAAGCATTAGTGTGTGGATCATAAGAAACATATCCAATCAAACATTTTTCTTCTAATGGATTGAAACGCATTTACAGAAAAGTTATAACCAGCTTTTGCTTTTTTTCTTGTTAGCATGCCAATTTTGTTTATTTACCGACGAAGCTTGCAAATTTACTGCAATACCTTGTACTTTCTTTTCAATTCTAGGATATGTGGATTTGTCTTTCATATGTATAAACTATCTTTAACAGTGAAAAGCAAATGTAATTATTCCCAAAATAGTTTACTTCTTTCTAATTTTGAATATCAATGCTTTGCCTACTTTATGAGATTAAGGTAAGATATTAAAGAGTAAATTGTAGCTGAATTGAGTTTATGTTACATGGGGTTTATTGCAAGTTCATGCTTACAATATGACTAGGATTCAAGTATTTCAAAAGAAATGTAATCTAAATTTAATTTAGTTATCATATTAAATAAATGCAAATCAAATTAAAATAAAAGAGCTAGAATAACATATAGATTGATAAGGTCTATTGTTATTGTTACTTGGTGTTTTGAGTGTTTTTTAAAAGTACGTTGATATAAATGTCCATTATTTAGATGCAAATAATGGACATTATTAGAGGGGTTTTAAGGTAAAGTGTGCTAGGAATGTGTAGTTTAGACGTGCACTGTCATCATGAATTCTATGCATTGTTTCATTCAGTAGGTAGAAAAGGTCAGCTGGCTGGTTGAGGGCTGATGAAGAAAGGGAGTTAGGATGTTTATTTGTGAGATTTGCCATATTATCAATATTTTTTAGGAGAATTTACATGCATACCACCCAATTTCTATGCATTTA
>NW_018165446.1:0-792 GCF_001263595.1 Phalaenopsis equestris | reverse complement strand
TCAATCTATAGGTATACATATCGTCATTTATTAACAACATGACAATCCACACTACCAATCTCTTCACGATGAGTCTGTTAAGCTTTCATACCATATAACATATATAAGTTTTATTACTTAAACTCCTAGGCAGGTACAAAAGTTCAATGACATAAATAAGAAGAAAAAAATGAAGAGAGAGATATCTCTCAATTTTGAACCCTAATAAAACTCTTTACATGCAGTCACATTGCCCACTGTTTAAGTGTATGGCGACGTGGTCTCTGATGATTGGTCGTCCGGACGTGCTGTGTCTAGAAAAAATATTTTCTCCTATCTTGGAGAATTCATTAGCCTTTTCCCACTTATTTTTTAAGATTTCCTAAATTATATAAATTCACGAAATAAATCAAATTTCTTGAGAAATTATTATTAAATAGTATACTCGAAAAGTTGAATAGACCTGTAATAAATTAATTAAAAGAGATAATAATTAATTCCTCAAATTATAAGTTTAAATAATATATTTTATAAATTACCATACATAGCATTAATCCACCATCGGCACGGATCGCTAAACTTCAACGGTCTCGATTATTTAATTATATTGGAAGTTGGAACAGAATACAGGAAGAACGTTCACGCAAGACCTTACCGGATCCAACGGTAAATTATAGATGAGGCCATGGAGTCCCTCCATCGAACAGCCACTATTAACCCGTCAAAATCATTTGATTGCCGACCGATCCCTTACACGTTTTAATCCTTTCAACGTGAATAACGCATGCGAACTTGTGGTATCCACCGTCAATA
>NW_018165445.1:6173-14617 GCF_001263595.1 Phalaenopsis equestris | reverse complement strand
TAATCATACATGGTCAGGGGTTTGAGAATTTTCTTACTCCAAGACAAACAATCTAACAATGATAGCCCCTATCCTACCCCCCGCCTTATCGGTCTTTACGATGTCATTTTTTTCTCTCTTCTGGTTGCGATGGTTTCTCTGGCAAAATCTCCATCTTGGGCAGAGCTGGCTGTAGACTCTGAGCAGCTACCTGAGTTGACGCGCTCTCAATCTGGTCCAGTATCTTCTTGGATGATTTGCCCCAAAGTGTAATCCATCCATCTTCTTCTAAACAGGGATCTATCGGAGTGATTGTTTCGGCTGAAATCATACTTACATAACCTTTTCAGGTTCTTTCAAATATTCTTTCGAGATCATTATTTTCCCTTATCATACTTACATAACCTTTTCAGGTTCTTTCAAATAATCTTTTGAGATCATTATTTTCCCTTATTTAAGATTTTTCTCAAGCCAATCCTCGAAGATGAAACATTCCTCTATAGTATGTCCAAGCATCATGTGGTATGGACAATAATTGGGTTGCTCTTTCTTTTCGGCTCCTCAGTTTTCTTTAGATTTGGCAATCTGAACGTAGGCTTATTCATTAGACTTGTGAACATTTTGAGCACAACTTCATCTTTGAAGAAATATACC
Source organism: Phalaenopsis equestris (assembly GCF_001263595.1). NCBI lineage: Eukaryota > Viridiplantae > Streptophyta > Magnoliopsida > Asparagales > Orchidaceae > Phalaenopsis > Phalaenopsis equestris. The sequence continues at coordinate 13,984 of NW_018165445.1, read as the reverse complement.
ATGCTCTTTCATTCTAAAAGGTTTAGACCTTTCCTATTTTTTGTTTGATATGATCTTCCTTGATGCGACAGCTGGCTAGACTGGCCATATTGTTGTGTTCCTTGCTGAGCATGCTGTGATGACAACTTGGAACTTTGTCGAGAACATTTCTCCTCGTATTTTCATTCGTTGCTTTCCCTATCAACTTATGCTACTGTCCTAGACTTCTTCTCGAATATTCAAGTTGTTATGATCTTTTCTGATTTCTCCTTAGAATCCATGCGTTTAACTTCTTCTTGCAGATTGCTAGCTTTGTTGAGTAGTTTCTTGAAGGACTTGATGGTGAGTCCCTTAAGCATGAAAGCTAATGGCCCATGGATGCTTTGAGTAGGATGTTAATCTAATGATGTTCCTGTAGCTGCATTTCACATTTCTTGCTAAGGTTTCTCCACCTCAAGATATAATCTACTAGTGTCTCGTTAGGCTTTTTCCTCTCTATCACAAGTTCTTAAATAGAAATGTGATGTTGTGCACTAGCAAATCTCTTTACAAACATTTGTTCTAACTCTGTAAATGTCTTCATTGATTCATTGGGCAACTCGACATACCACTCAAACATTATTCCTGACAAGCTGCTGACAAATTGACGGAAAAACAAGACTTTGTTTCCTCAAGTTTTACTACAACTAGCTCGGAAACGTGCTATGTGTTGTCTGGGATTTCCAATCCCATCAAATATCTTAAAGTTTGGTGACACAAAACCTTTAAGATAGGGTACGACATCAAACTCCTCGGGGTAGGATCTACCCTTTAAAATCAATGCACCACCCTTAGATGGGGCTAAGGCCTCTCAAACTTGTACGACCATTTGTTTAAATTATTTTCTTGGTATGACACTCAGTGGAGAATCCTTCTTATATTGATCATCTCTGTTAGCTGAGGAAAATTCTCTCCTTTCATCTGTGATATGTACAATCTCTGACTGATTGACTTATGTAGAACCTAACTGTTGTGCTTGAGACTATCCATGAACAGTAGCTATGGCAGCCATGAAGTGGCCATCTCTTCCATCCTTTTCTCCATTTAGCTGATTTGATCATTCCTTAGTAGAGCATCCCTACGCAGATCATCTACGACATTCCCTTCAACGAGAGTTTGGGCGTCGTGCGCAGATACAACGACTCTAGTTTTGATGCATGAATATCCATGAAGTCTTTATCGAGATAATTGTTAAAGTCAAAATCTTCCTTATCACCTTCAATGGAAACCTCATGTTCTCGGGCTAACTGAGAAATCTTGACCTTGGGCTTCTCAACCTTTCCTTTGATTATTGATTCTTGTATTATTTTGAGATCCGGGGGACTCTGCTGAACATCCTCCATTTGTTCATCCAACTTGGTAGCAATAATTACAACAATGTCAGATACTTCAAACCCTCACTTCATTCCAAGTTCTTGACCTACAGGCTCATTGAACCATATTAGTACAACAACCTTAGGTACCCATAACTTTTTCTTCGAAGGTGATGTCTTGAGACGGGGTGTCTCAACAGCGGCATCGACATGCTTGAGACGGGGTGTCTCAATAGAGGCATCGACATGCCGAAGAGAGGTATGCTCCCCATGGTGCAGACCAGATACAGTATCGAGTAACCTCTTCATCTTTTCCTTCAAAAATTTTGAGACATCCTTATGACTGGTAACTAGTAGAATTCTTGGACCCAAATGTGACTTAGCCGGTTGACAGCCTCCAAATCTTAAAGTAGCGATAGTAGAATTGGTTGTGATGATGATGGTATCTACTCTACTTTTTAATTGGAACCTGGGAGAATAAGAGCAGGCAAAGTTTCAGTTAATCTTTGAGATCGTCCAGCAGATTTGACATCTCTTAGAATTTCTTACTTCATGCAAGGGGATACTACACATCACACTCTTTTAAGTAATTCACCAACTGAACAACCCTCTTTGGTAGCTAGTCTCTGGAATACTGCACTGACTCGAGTGATAGTAGTGGGTCTTGTCTTCTCCCAAGCAGGTCCATGAGGTAATGGTAAAGTAGCAACAATCTTCTCGATACTTTCATACCCATCGGTGACCATCAAGGGATGGAACCTACTCCCTTGCATAAGCGGATAGGTTTCCGACAATCCTAGTTCCTCTTGGTGAGGAATTTCATCAACATACATCTCTTCATAAATCTAGGCTTTAGCAGCCATCTGGACCTTTTAGTTGTGATTTCTTCTTTGTGACTGAGTTAATGGTGCAAACTTTGAACTCAATCCAATTTCAAACACTGATGGCGGGACTGTGAATCCTTCTGTTGTACCTTCAACGATCATGACCTCTTTTCCTTGAGTAGAAGCGGGAACAACAAGCATAACAGGTGTTGGGGCAGTAGTCTTTACCTTCTTGTAGGATGGGAACTTTTTAGGACAATTCTAGCTAAACTCAACTAACAGCTCCTGAACTTCCGGAGCAGTAACTTTCAATAAGACAAAGGGAGCCTTTCTGAGCACGACTTTAAATTCATTGAATCTGGCTTCAAACTTTATGGTTGGAGCGACATTTTGAGCATTGATGCTCATCGGAAAGTTGCACGAGAAAGTGAGCGTAGGGTACGCCATTGCAGCAGTTTCAAAAAGAAAGCTCTGGGGTTAATTATTTGGCCAATACCTTGTAATTCTAGTGCGAACACTAAAAATTAGCAAACATCGATCTATAAACTGGGCAAGCCTTTTATTTTAATTTTAGTTTGTGAAAAATATTTTGGAATTCACTAAAAGTAACATTAAAAATAGGATAATTTAATTAATTATATAAAGAAGGTTTAAAGAGCAAGCGTAACATGACACAATTTGACTTAATTTGCAAAATAGTAAACTAACCTTGAAAGGGAATAAAAAGGAAAGTAAAGTTTAGGACCCAGTGCGAGATCTGCTTCACAACGCACAATGCCAAGGCAAAACTAGTCCACCAACACACTTATTTGGTGTCCAACCCCACACAATGATTAAAAGTCTTAATGAACTCCTGAATCCCTCTATTCAAAAGTGGTTGAACAGACGGTCTTAAAGTCTGAAGGAGTTGATCGTACATACCTAAAAAAGAAATTGATGAAGTATGCCAATGGAAGAAGAGTAATCTGGTCCATAAGGGACATTGACACATTGTCGATATATGAAGACAATATTCCTTGATTTAAATTGAGAGAGAAACTTTTCCCAACGAAGTCACCATAAGCTTGTCGGCACTATTTAAGGGGGTCATCCTATGGAAGCTGTCGATCTCTGAAATCGGAATCTCATTGTCGGCTTTGGAGGGACATTTTAATTTACATATATATATTTAGTTTTAGAAAAAAATATGAAATAAAACTGATCCCATATCTTTCAGAGTTTAGATGAAAGAGCGCTACACCTCAAGCTTTGTATCTACCTCGAAAGATAAACGCATAACTTGGTAATGAGGCTCTAATAAAGGAATTAAGAAACGTATGACATTTGTTTGGTCTACAAAACCATTTTATTTATAAGATAGCAAGTTCCCCTTTTTAATATGAAAAATTAAATAGGGTTTATATTATGCTGGGCTCTTGAAAGTTTTACTCTTGAAAGTTTTGGCAAGCCCTTATAATTAATTACATCTTATATAACTGAAGTCACCTAAGAAAACTCTCAATAAAAATCAGGGAATATTGTCTTCGAAGAGGTCAAAGGATTAAGACTTTTCAACGAGATCGGACAAAGAGGTGTGAAATGAGAATGACTCAAATTTGGAACATTTATTTTTGGAATCCGAAGGAAGAAGAAATAATAGATGTCACGGATCGTGAGGAGAACCTCAATAACTTCCCAAGCTATCCTATGATTTGACTTTAATTTAGAGGATAAATATTTAAGCATTTCATTATCAGCACTATTTTTGGGAGGTTTGGGTTGTGGTGTTGCCCGTTGGAAACTGTCGGCTGTTGGAATCAAAATATCATCCCCCGCTTTGGAAGGACCTTTTAATTTACATATATATTTAGCTTTAGAAAAATATGAAATTAATCTGACCCCATATTTTTCATAGTTTAAATGAAAGAGCGCTATTCCTCAAATCTTGTATCTATCGCGAAGGGTAACACAAGCTATGAAAGAGCGCTATTCCTCAAATCCTGTATCTATCGCGAAGGGTAACACAATCTTTGAGGATGAGGCACGATCAAATAAACTAAGCAATATATGGCATCTGTTTGGTATGGAAAACCTTTATATTTGCCGATAAGTTCTCATATTTAATATAAGGGATTAAACAATGCTTCCTTTAAGGTCAAGCCCATATAATTAATTAAATCTTAAATAACCAAAGTCACCTAAGAAGACTTTCGATAAAAATCAGGAAATATTATCTTCAAGGAAATTCGAAGGGTAGGACTTCTCAATGAGATCAGACATAAAAATATTATCTTCAAGGAATTTCGAAGGGTAGGACTGCCGGACGTAGAGGTCTGAAAGGGGATTGGTTCAAATTTGGAACATTTTATTGTAGAATCCAAAGGAGGAAGAACTAGGGGATGTCATGGATCCAGAGGAGAACCTCGGTGACTTCCGAAGCTATCCTAATGTTTGGCATCAATTTAGAGTAGAAAAATTTTAGTATTTCATCCTGTCAATTTTATTAGTTAGGGCTTACATTCATGTGAAATGATCACACAAATAACCTGGAAGATGTGAGGATTTAGGTCGTGACAAACAGCAACCGTGGAACCTTAAGATGAGTTAAGGCTTATATTGTATAGCAAGGCTATGCAAAGGCTTAAACATAAGGTGAGGATTTACGTTGCATAAGAAAGCAACCTCATAGTCCTATGGCTTTGTTGTTTATATCTAAGGAAGGATGATTGGTTTAGTTGAGGAAGACAGGTTTTACTGTTGAAGGTGACCGTGCTGCCCACCATGCTAGCTCCAAGCTCCTTTCCGCGACTAGTTTTAGTTTTCTAGTGTGTCAAGATATAATGTCAAATCAATTGGCCCTATGATTGAATTTCTTTAACTTTTCTAGGGTCATGTTAAAACTGATTAGAGCGCACCGGTTAGGATCCTACGGTTCCCTCGTTCCGGTACCACTATTTTCTATTAGATTCACTTAGTCCAAATGAATTTATAAACTCAACTTAATGAGTTCCATAATGTAATTTAAACCGTGGGAAGCCTCGTTAGCAACCGTAGGTTACCTCCTCCGAGTAATTCCCGATCATCCGATAGAGACATCTTAATTTAGTTACATTTGTAGTTTTGTGTGATTTTTGTGATTAAATTTTGAGTTGTTTTATATTTTGAATGTTGTGGCGGTGAATTTTATCTTGGTTGATTTTAATTTTGATTTTGGTTGCTATTCTGATAGTTTTAGTTTTCATGCAAGGTGGCATCTTTGTTTAGCATGTAAATTTGCAGGTATAAAAGTACAATATGAAAGTACAAGAAAGATTAAGGATGATTTTATCAAGCAAAACATATTAAGTTTAGTAGATCTTCAAGACATCCAACAGATCTAGAGAAAAAAAAACAGGTCTGCGCTACTCTCTCGCTGCCTCAGGGAAAATCCCGAGTTCTCTTAAACTTATTATGTTCCTTATTATTATGTTACTTAATAATTCATCTAAAACACCTTAATGCTCAATGAACATTGATGTCTTGATTATCCTTAAAAGTAAGGTAATTATCATCTGTATTTTAATTATGAAAATTATGTGGGTGAAGACCCTTAAACAGGCAAGTTGCTGTTATTAGAACACTTAACCAAATTTTGGTCCTAATTGGGCTTGTAGTGTTTGAAAGATGTTTTAATTTTAAATGAGGTTTACTTTTCTAATCCTTATATAAATTAAACTTGATTAAGCCTAAGTCACTACTAAGCCCATAAGACCTAGGTGAGTGTCTTAGTTAGTTTTGAAAATATTAAGCTTTAGGTGGTCATAATTCATGATTTGAACTTTATTCGAAAATAAAAATATGGAGATTAAATTGATTAATTATTGACTTCAAAAGTCATACCCCTAAGCCATAGGTTCATTTTATTTTAATAAACTTCCAAATTTTGTTAATTTAGAAATCTATTAACTTATCTTTTTAATTAAGAAAGTGAGGTTCGTTTCTACCAATTAACCCCTTGTATATCAAACATCAAATAAATTGATTAAGATCAGAGGTTACCCATTTTGCTACTTGAATTAAGCCTAAATGTTAATTAAGGCTAAATTTCCAAAATTACACATTTTCCCCTAAGGCTCTAACACTTCGTAATTTGTTAAATTTAATTCAAATGACATTTAAATTTTCAACCTACCTCATTCATGGGTCAATTAAGACATTGGAGGAGAAAATGTGATTTTTCAAAATTTATTTTATTTTATATAATTATTTTTGAGCAAAAATAGGATTTTTTTAAAAAAATTCTTAACTTGACCAAGGTAATTTCTAATTCCTTAAAATTTTTATTAGAGGTAGGCTTAGACTATACAAGCCTTTAGACCAAAGTTCATGATTTTATGAATTTATTCTGAATTTTAAGAATTATTATAAGTTTTTGGGTATTTATTAAATATTAAATATTTTAAATGGGGAAAATTAAGTTTTGTATTTTTGAAAAGTCTCCCGAAGGTCAGAGAACTCAGAAAAAAAGATTTTATATTTTTCTAAGTTTTATTTGATTTATTAGAATTATTTTTTTAGTAAAAACTCATTTTTAGCCTTTAAAAATTATTTTTAAGCTTTGAAATTCAGTTTATTTATTTAGAAAATCAGGAAAAATATTCTAATTATTCCTAAGTGCTTAGAAAGTAATTTAGAATATTTCTCATGAATTTTTTTATTTTTGTGATTTTTATGAATTTTTAATTTTTTTAAATATTTAAAAATAGGCTAAAAAAGAAGTTTTTATTTTAAATATCATTTTATTTTTATAAAATTTCCTTGATCATAGAGAACTCCAAAAACAAGTTTTCATAATTTTTTTGAGTTATATTTTGATTTAAAAAAAATCATTTAAGTGTTAAAAAAATTATTTATCTTGAAAAATCAATTTAGACCATCAAATGTACTCAAAATGCTTTGAAATTTTTATGGGGAGTTCTTTCGATCTAAGACAATAGTGGAGATAAAAAATCATGTCTTTTTGATCTTTATATTTTCCAAAATTAATTATCTTAGTGATTTTGTGTTGGTGAAAATTAGGTGCATTTTAAATGACTTGACTCATGAAAAATTTTCATAAAGGTTCCCTGGTCATCACAAACCTTCAAAATTTTTCGTGGAATTTTCTAATCAACATGCTAATTTTCATGATAAATTTAAGCAAATAATGTGCATAAACTTGACAAATATAGATCTTGGTCTAGAGACTTCCTATTACTCTGGAAAAATCAGAGGATGTTTCTCTTGACAGAGAATATAACATGTTATAATTTCAAGCCATGGTGAAGCGCCAATATGCATGTTCATTGTTTAAATCATTATTTAATTAATTAAAAATAAAATGTTCATCAAATGGAATTCAAATTATTTCCACATTATTCTCCTTTGTTCACTGAGCAAGTGGGTATTTTTATTTTATTTTCATGATTTTTCTACACCAAGATATGAATTTTTGAAGTTAGAGATATTTAAATAAATAGGAAAAATCCCTATTTATCTATTTAAATAGCACAGCACCATGTAGATCCTAGGCAGCTCTGAACTCCACGAGGCGCGCTCCCATTCGACGCCGCCATCCACCTCAGCACTGACTCGGCCCGCAATTTTTGTTCTGAAGCGCTGTACGGCTTGATCTCCTCCGTCCATCTGATACACGCGC
>NW_018165445.1:898-6073 GCF_001263595.1 Phalaenopsis equestris | reverse complement strand
TTGCATGGGGTTTGTTTGTAAACCTTCATCTACTCGAGACAAACGTATTCATATGGCTTATAAAGTATGAAATATAGTAAATACATTTGGAGAATCAATATAGGCTTGAATTAAGGGTTCAATACCTTTGTCTGAGAGGAAACACCTCAATCAAATGATTGTGACAGCTTTGATTGGGTCCAACAAACCTCAAGATGAAGTCCTAAGGCTTGGTGAGTTGTCTAAGTATGATTCAATCAAAGTGAATTTCAGGTGTTGATCTAGAGCTATGTTAAGGGCTCTTTAGGATGGGACTTTTGTAAGGAATCAACTCCTCTCACTATGGGGATGGTGTGTGCAAAGTTAGTTGAAGTTTGGTGGAGTGTAGAGCTTTGGGGAAATATGTTCTAGTTTTCCTTGAATTTTGACCTCAAAATTGAGCTCTCACAGAGGAATCCAGAGGGGGGAAATGGTGAGCTTAATCTTAGGGGCTCTTGTAGAATGTCTAGAAGCAATTGGGCAAAGTCTCCCCATGGAAATTTTGCTAGCTCTTTTATTGGACATGGAGGAGGTGGTTTAAATAAAGGGGCTTGGGTGGAGCTCAGGGTTTCAATTCAAGTGCAGTTGGGTTCATAAGTGGAGGGCAGAAAAATGTCAAAGACCAATTGGAGTTGGCCAGCTTGGATGGGTGAGATTGGGTTTGGATGGAGGCATGGGGCTCTTGTTTTTGGTGTTTCTAGGTGACTAGGGTGGCTGGCCAAATCAGGGGAGGTGCCCAGGCAGCCAGCTGAGCCAGGGGAGGTTTAATTATGATTAACCCTTAACGGTTTAATATGATGGCAAGGATTTCTTGGGTTAGGACCAAAAAGCATAAAATCCCCTAAATCAAGGGATCATTGGTCCATGGCTTCCATAGAGTGGGCTAGGAGGGTCTAGCTTGGTCACTAGGATCCATTTCGTGGCTGTGGTGTCATTACTTTGGTCACTTAGGCATCGCTTAATCAATTTTGGTGCATGGGTTCAATATAGGTCAAATTGTCTTGAAGTTAAGTTTGGGTTAGGCTAGCCATGACATTGAGCCTAATTGATTGATCAATCTTTTGTGGATTATTGTCACAAAGAGTTTGGAAAAGTTTTGGAGTGTTTTTTAATTGATTTGGAGGGTCAATTTGAGGAATTTTGGGAATTTGATCAAGTTAGGGATGTTGGGTTAGACTTAGGTTTAGGTTGGGCAAGATATGGGTTGAGTCCAAATTGAGAGTTCAAAATTGGCTAAGGGAAGGATATGAAGAGTTCTCAACAATAATTGGGTGTCAATTTTGGGGTTAGAGCATTCAATTTGGTGGAATTTAGGCACATGTCTAAATTGGGAGTTATGGATTTGGGTTGAAATTGGACTTGAATGTCGGTCAATTGGGCTTGGATTTGGTTTGAATTGAGTTTGAGTATGACAAAATTGAGTTTAGAATTAAAATTGGGGAAAATTTGAACCAAATTGGGGGACAATTGGGGTGAATTGTGGGAAATTGGGCCTTTAAAGACAATTTGGGGCTTTTGGTTAAAATTAGTCAAATTGGGTTTAATTGAAGGGTCCAAATTGGTTTTAGAGTCATTTGAAATAATTTTGAGGTTTTTGGGGAAATTTCAACCACAAAGGGTATTTTTGTAATTTTAGCAAATTTGGGGGTATTTTTGTAATTTTGAAAATTTTGGAAGGTTTTGGGCAATTTGGGTAGTTTCAAATGGTTTGAGATGATTTTTGAACAAATTTAGGTATTTGGGTGAAATTGGTAATTTTGGTCAAATATGGGGTTTGGGGGTGTTTTGGTAATTTAAGTAGATTTTGGGGACAAAAACTAAGTTAGGTATTGTAGTGAAATTGAGGTGTCAATTACATAAATTGAGGTGTCATTTACATAAGTCTCCCAAAAGATCAATGGATCAAAGTTAACAAGATTGGGTTTAGTTTTGTGAGTGAATGTGAGTGAAAGTGAGTGTAAGTGAGTGAACTAGCTCCAGACCAACACTCAGGGGGTTGACCCAAAGGTCAAGTTGTGCTATGGGGACTCCCCTTGAGCTTCCCCATATTGACACCACCTACCAAGTGTTAGAGGTCGGGACCAATATGTGAAACTTCAAGTTGAGAAAAGAAGAGTTTAAAATTTCTATTGATGAGGGTCCCTTTTCTAGTCCTCTGGGAATAGTCAACAAGAAAGTCCTATGGTTAGACCCTAGGCTACTAAAGAGGAAAGAGCTAAAACTCAACCAAAAGTGAGGTCAACAGGGTGGAATTGTACTCTTCAGCCAAAATGGCATTGTCGGCCAACTTTAAAATTCAGCTAAAGTGTTTGGTCATTGGACACCTAGAACGTAAGAGAAGGGTCCCCGCTTTATCCCCTAATCTAGGGAGGCATGTGCAACTCTATATTCAAGATCCCACACTTCTAGCATCTCCTTCTTGAATCACGTGATGAATGAGAAAAGGCTCTCATTTTGCCCCGCTTGATCTGCAACATAGCTTCTGAAAACTTTTGAGGCTTTTGAGCACCTAAGAACTGCACAATAAATTTCATCAAAGTTAGTGAACAAGGTTTTTACTCTAGTTGGCAGTCTATTGCACCACTTACAGACCCACTGATACATGAAAAATATATGCATTTTTAGATCCATATTTTATACACATTTTTAATGATATTGTACTTTAAAGGAAGCTTTTTTTCATGTTTTATTATAGGTTGTTGATTTTTAGGACTTCAAGAAAAAAAGAAGCAAAAAGGATGGATATTGGAGTCAAAATGGAGTTTTTAAAGTTTTTTTAGCTCCGACGGCGCCAGACTAGGGGGCAGAGGTGCCATTTTACAGAAAGTGCGGTCTAATTAAATGGCCACTAGCACCAATAGCTTCAGAGTGGGCGCCGACGACACCAGAGTCGGTGCAAGCCTTATTTCTCAAAGATTCGACGAATTTGGACGTTTTTTAATGAGTTGTTGGATGCACCTATTGGAAAACTGACCATAGACTCTATTTAAACTCGAAATTTATCAGAAAAGACCCCCTTCACACTCCTATGTACCCTTCAACAGCTTTCCACTCTTCCATGCTATTCTACATTCCATATAGCCACTTAGAGTTCACTTAGTCATTTATTTTTGTTATAGCTTTGAATTTTTGTGGTGAGTTTTAGGTGAGTCTTTATTGTTTTGGGTTTTTATGGTGACCTTAAGTGTGAATTCTTCAATAAGATGTGTTGGAAAAGAAGAAAAGTGATAGATTTCTTCTTCCTACATTTTTTAAGATAGGCTACAAAGGATTTTCTTTGAGAAAAAGTTTCAGATAAGTGTTATTTCTTTATTATTGTTGTATGAACTTTCTTTTATAAATAAAATTTGTGTTTTGTTGTATCTTTCTCATGAAGTTTAAATAGTTTCCTTTCTCTTTCTCCCTACACTGAGATATGATAAAATGAAGAGATAATTTGGATGTGCTAATGTTAAAAAATAAAATAAATTGTGATGGTTCGTCAAATCCATTCTTAATTTACTTTTTAATCTGGCCAATTAAATTTTCAAAATATGTTGTGAAATATATGATCCGAGAAATGCAGTATGAGTTCTACAACAGAGTGAGAATCACATTTAGTTCCATGGTGGTGTGTTTCGTTCAGGGAATTAAATGCAAATAAATAGGGAAATATACATTGTTGGGCGTAGAATTGGAGATTTTTGGGTGACAGATTAAAATCACCAATTTGATATTAGTGTTTAAGAATTAAAGTGAGAGTTAGCCTTCAGGGGAAGGGAAGTGGGAGCTCTGGAGTGAGAGCTAGTATCCTCCTAGTTTAGCCACAGATTTAGGGACTAAACCTCAGATTAGCCAATGATTTTCTATAACACTGAACCAGTGTAGAGTACTTGGCACAAAACATATTTAAACCATTTATTTCATCTAACTTCACCAAAAACTCATTGTAGTGGGAAAGCTGTTTTTTTTTATTAGAAAACTACATCAATTTTTATTAGAAAACTACATCACATAAACATAGTTTAGTAGTTAGTTTTGAAACTTTACATTTAAATTTTGCTAGTAGTGAATAATTTAGTTCTGATAATATCTCAAACTTTTGAAATTAGTGACAATAATTTTTTTTTAATTCTGTGAATTTCCTAGTTAATTTATCATTTCAAATTTAAGCATTCTTCGTGAGATTGATATTTAACACTTAAATAGAAAGTCTCGAATTACTTGATAATGATACATATACTTGCGTGCGTAGAATCCCAGCATTAAGTGCTTAACGTTATTATTCATAAATGTTGACCTCATTTTTTGTTGAGGTTTAGTTTTTCCTCTTTATTAGCCTAGGCTCTAGACATAGGACTTTTCCTGTTGACTATTCCTAGAAAACTAGACATAGCACCCTCACCATTATAAATTCTACCCTCTTCTCCACTCAACTTGAAGTTCCACATGTTGCTCTCAACCTCTAAATACTTAGTAGGTGGGGTCACTATGGGGGAAACTCAAGATTAGTCACCCTTAGGATTGCTTGACCTTAGGGTTGACCTTGGGTGTTGGTCTGGAGCTATGGCACTCACTACACTTATCTGTACCCATAATCACTCACAACCCTGAACTCAAATTTCTAGCCTAGATCCCTTGATCTTTTAGGATACTTTGTGATACTCATGTAGATGGTCCCCTAAACCTACTAGCCCTAGGGCTATGGTTTGGCTAAGACCACTATGTAGAGGACCCAAAATGGGTTTCCTTTGGTCCATGGCTTAATGGTGATGATTGGTACCTCAACTCTACCAAAATACACATCTTGTCCTTTTACCCCTAAAACCCCCCTAAGTACCAAAATACCCCTCTTGGACCCAAAATCCCAAAAATTCCAAAAATTCCCAAAAAATTCCAATAAATCCCAAATATTCCCAATTTCATTTCTCAACTACCACATGACCCAATTTAGCCAATTTGACCATCTTTAAGCAAAATCCCCAAATTGCCCTTTAAAGACCCAATTTTCCCCAAGTCCAACTCAAATGTCCACCAATTTGATCTAAATTGACCCCAATTCCAATCCCAAACTCAAATTCACTTTTTATATGACCAAACTAAACCAAATCCAAGCTCAATTGGTCCATGATTTGAGCCCAATTTTGATTTGGGTCAAAGCCCCAATTTTGACCATAT
>NW_018165445.1:0-212 GCF_001263595.1 Phalaenopsis equestris | reverse complement strand
CCTGAGAGCCACCCCATGGCCATTTTTATAAAAACTCACCTCCCACTGCCATGGGAGGGGTACTGAAATTTTCTCCAAACTTCACACAGAACTTCCCTAAGATCCCCTCAGTGCATTCCAACCATTTTTTCCTCACCCACTCCCATTGCCGGAGCTCAATTTATAGCTTGAAACTCAGCCGGAAACTAGGACAGAACCCAATACACCTCCAC
>NW_018165444.1:11043-12391 GCF_001263595.1 Phalaenopsis equestris | reverse complement strand
AATAAACCAATTAATGCTTATTTATGTTATTTAGGGTATGTTTGGGACAAGTACAACTTATCCAGATTATTTAGATAAGCAGCCTATTGTGATAAGTTATTGATCAGCAGCTAATCCTGTTAAGCTGGTTGGGTTTTTGGATTGTGCGTTTGAGAAACAACTGATTTGTAGTTGTTTATGGATAAATGATCATTTTGCCCCTGATTTGAATAAATTATCTAGCTGTTTGATTTGTGCATTTAGAAAATAGCATATTTAAGAAATAAAATTATGTAGCATATATAACATAACTTTAAGATTTTTCGTCTTCAACAAAGAAGGGCGTCGATAGTTTGATTTTTTTAATTATGTCCTTGAAGTAATCATGATGAGATGCGTAAGATCCTTTAGTCATATCTTCTTTATATTTCTGTATATTGCTGTGACAAGTTTGCTGCATACCTCTGGTTCCTTGCTTAAGATCACCACAAACCTATAAGATTCAAATAATAGCTTGTATCAACCAAAACAACAAAACTATAACATTAAACTAAAGAATAAGTTTTACTATCAAGTGGTATAGGTTGAATTTCTACATCTGATTGTAAAATCTAAGAAGTACGGGTAAAGAAATAAGAAAATCAAAAGAAGAAGATTAATAAGATTTTAAAAATGATTTAGAGAAAAAAGGAAAACATGGAGAAGGGATAGCAGAAGTGCATGAAAATATACATGTAGATATTTTTAAAGCTTTAAGATTTGAATAACATTTTGATTGGCTTAGATGACACGTAATTTGGATACATGAAAGCTAAGTTTGGAAATTTCCAATCAATTGTTGAGCAAACGATGGGCATACTATTGCATCAAATTGAATTTTAATACACAATATAACTTACAACATTACCTAGAATTTTTACAAGGCCACATTTGTTGTCTCTTTTATTATAATTAGATCTACATAAGTTGTGTTAAGATACATACGAGTGGAAATATTGTCAGCGGTGAGTTGCATCTAAATAAAAGTGTAAGTTTAGTTTTTTATTAGTTAAAGCTTTTAGGGTTAATAAGTGTCCATCAACAAATATATTGGATTTAATTTGGACCCATAGTGACACACCATCCAAAAAAATTCCCATAGCATGTGGTCTAGTTGGGATCGGGCATTACATCAAGTTTGTGACTCTCGTAGATTTTGATTACTACCACCATGCTCGAACAACACTCAAGGGCAAGTGAATCTCATGAGGGTTCCAAGTAGTTCAATTGGATCTTGGTTATTAACATTTAATGGTATTAGAAACCTCTCATTTGAGAGGCAATGATAACCCATGTAAGAAGACTCTCATGTAAGGGAGATATTATTAAG
>NW_018165444.1:6869-10943 GCF_001263595.1 Phalaenopsis equestris | reverse complement strand
CTTATTAAATCAAACACATATATATATAAAGTCGCGATTAAGTTTTTGGCGCCGTTGCCGGAATTTAAATCTTCTAGTAGCGTCATCAAATTCTTGTAATTGTTGGTTTACAAAAAGAAAAAGGTCGGTCATGGAACATGACGAGACTCGATTGGTTTTAGAAGGAGTGCTTGTGGCGTCGATCGAGGTTGGGAAACAAATGACAATGAAAAATGGTTAGCCTATTGAAGAAGGTGATGTGGTCGACCATCCTAGGGATCTCTTATTTCCTATTGAGACACGAGAGGGAGAGGTGCGATCAACTCAGACAGATCGTGAGGAGTTGGCTTATCATATCTTTATATTAGGTAGGGGCTTTTGATTAAGGAAGTGGTTTTGAGGTCTGAGAAAGCTTATGGAATGATTGATTTGGATTTTTGAAGAGTTTGATTCCAAGGTCGTAAAATGCTCTGGATATTAGTGGCTAAATTGAGCTCGGGTGGAGGAAATGAGGGGCTAAAGATGGTTGGATTTTCCGATGACCGACAGCTTCTTACGGGCAAGCTCCACACTAAAAATAGTGCCGACAATTGGCTGCACTTAGGAACACTGTAAGGAGCTCTGGGAAAAATTTGGTTGTGGAGGGGGCCATTTATAATTAGGCCAAAGGGGTGGCCCTGAGCTACCATTTATCGGTGCCATTTAGCTTAGGTGAAGAGTAATTCGATGCAAGTGACCAATTGGGATTTGCCACATAGAATGGGTGAGAATTTGGGTTTTAACCATGGCCACCATTCTCGATTTTGGATTTTCCAGCTACTAGGGCAACTGATCAGGCTAGAGGCTAGAGGTGGTGGCTAGCTGGCTCAGGGAGGTCAGAGGAAGGTTTAATGGTGATTAGCCTTGAAGTTAAGCCAGCTCATTGTATGGATAAGGGAGTTAACCAAATTAGGGAGGGGTTTGCACATTTTGAGGGAGCATTGGTCCATTGCACTAAGTAGGGTTGGCTAGGTGATGTGATTAGCATCTTAGGACTTAAGGCATGGTTGTGGCAATTAGGCTATTGATTAATCAAAAGATTTAGACAAAGATTTGGGTTTGGGCTTGGATTTGAACTTGGGCTTGGTTTGGGCTTAGATCTAAATCAATTGAAGGCTCAAATTGGTCTTGAAAAATGTCATGATGAATTTGGACCATCCCTAATGTGCAATTATCGACCTCTTAGGTTAGGCAACAAGTCTTCATACCGTCCCTTCCTAATGTGACATTCTCAGCACCCGATCATCTCTTGAGTTGGATGTGAGTCCCGGTGCTTTCCAATCCAACCTGGTCTCCTCACTTATCAAAATTTCCACAAACACAAAATCAAAACCGAAATTAAAATAAAAGTAAATGAAGTGTACAATGACTATCAGGTTCCCAACCAAAAACCCTGATGGTTTTCCATCTAAATTTATAAAACACCCCTTTGTAAAGGCAAAAATAACAAAGATTACTACAAAAAGTCACAACTCCAATTTAAAACGTGTACGCTATTTCCCAGCAAAAAATCTACTTTTGACTTCTTCAGTTTAGGCCCAATTGGTTCAAATTTGAAGTGTCATTCGTGCTCCTGCACCATTCTGAGTGTAAGGGCTTTGACAGTTGTGTTGGTTTTGTTGACCACTTCGGTCAATGCTAATACGTGTGGTGTGCTTGTTCAATGCACCACACCTATTGGGGGTCCATTTGTTGACCTCATTTTTTATGAGGTCCAATTTCTCCTTTTTAAAAGCTTAGGATCTAGCCATAAGACTCTCCCATTGACTATCCTATAAGACTTGGTGAATGGAGCCCTCCCACATAGAAATTTCAAACACTTCTTTACTCTTCTTGTGAAGTCCCACTTGGATGGTCACAAGCCCCCAAATGTCATTTGGGATGGTTAAGACCAACAAGTGGAGACTCAAGAATGAGTTCCAATAGGTTCACTCCATCCTTAAGGTAACCCTGGGTGACTTGGTCTTGATCATAACCTTACACACACACTTGAGTCCATCACAATCCATACATAATCCTTCATTGATGCTTAACCCCTTCCTCCACTCTTTTGGAACCCGTGTGAGTGGCTGACCAACATATGGAGGTTTCAAAATGGGTTTCCCACTAGTCTCATGGCACTAAGAAGGAAATTTCATGACCAACATACCCAATGAGCTTCAATCCCACCAAATACTCAACTTTGGCCTTCAACCCTTAAATTTTCCCAAAGTTACCAAAATGCACGTGGAACCCTAAAATGCTCAAAATTCTTAAATTCTCACCAAAAATAATTTTTAACCACTCCAATTGCCCAAAATACCACTAGTCTTTCAAAATTCCCAAAATACCCCAATTTTGGCCAAAATTACCAAAATGTCTCTCATGTTCAAAAACTCCCCAAAACCTCCGAACTCTTTCCAGACATCCCCAAAATCAAGCCTAACCACCCAACAAACCCAATTGCACTCAAATCCACCAAAATTGTCCCAAAATCCCCAAATTGACCCTAAAACCCCAAAATCCACAAATCAACCCCAATTCCAATCAAATTCATTTCAAACTTCCCCAATTTCAAATCCACACAAAATTCATCATGTTCAAACCCAATTGAAACCAAATTCTAGGCCCAAGTCAAACACCTCAAATTGAACCCAACTCTAAACTCCACTAAATTGAGCCATCTAATCATTTCAATTTCACAAGATTTGTTTTCTAAACCCATCATGACATTTTTCTAGATCAATTTGAACTCTCAATTGGTTCAGATCTGAGCCTAATACAAGCCTAATCCAAGCCAAAACCCAAATTCAAGCTTAACACCCATTTGGAACCTAAATTCCAAAGTTTAACCTAACCTATTGGATTAACCAAAAGCTTAATTATCTCTTCCATACTTAAGCCCTCTAAGATGATAATCATATCACTTAGCTCACCCTACTTGGTTCCATGGATAAAAGGTCCCCCAAATCATGGAACCTTTTTCTTAATTTTTGCTAAACCCACTTACACATGTCATCAGCCTTCAAGCCTCTAAGGTTATCACCATTAAACCTTTTTTAATCTTCTCTGATCCAGTTAGTCGCCTCCTCTGACCTGACCGGCCACCCTAGTTACTGGGAAACCCAAAACCGAGAAGCATCCACCATGTCTCAAACTTAAATTGCACCCATCCCTTGTGAAAATCTCCAATTGATGAATTGCACCGCTCAGCCCTCCACTTTGGTAGCACTTTGCACCCCCTGGCTTGATCTGCTGGCCACCATAGTCGTGGCTATAAATGAAGCATCCCTCGAGACCAAATGGAGAGACATATAGAGAACTTGGTGAAACCCTATTAAATTGTTCCCATACCCTCTAGCATTCTTGAGAAGCTCATCCTCGCCATTTTCCTGTCTCCAAGCCCACTACATTTCCCTAATTTCAAAGCTTAAATCCATGACATTTCACGTTCATCCCACCAAAATCCACTAAACTCCAAATTAAAAGTTCTAAAAGCTTTCCCATACCTCAAAATCATCTCCCCAATCAAAATCCCCCTGTCTTGAGACCTTTGCCATAGTTCAAGACGAAGCTTGAGTCACCCTCCAATCGAACTCCTACAACGATGCAACCTCAACTCAAATAACACTTGGAGGAAGTTTGTGAGTTCAAGGTGAAAATTATAACACTTGGAGGAAGTTTGTGAGTTCAAGGTGAAGATTCTCAACCAACCCAATCGAGGCGTCACCTCTTGGGCAAAGGTATAGCTCGAAATTCCTAAATCTTGGCTTGGTTTCATCAATTGTGAAGAGAACTTGTATTTCATACGCATGTGACCATATAGATAGGTTCGTTTCACCTAAATGAAGATGTAGAAAGAAACCCCATGCAATTTTGTTGTGTATCGAGTGAGAAATTAGGTCTAGAGTGTGGACGGTTCTCGTTTTTGGACGATAGGGGATGATGACCGGGAGTCGTTGGATCGCGCCTGTATCGATTGGATGGTCCAAATTTGCCCGACGAAAAAATGATATGAGACCGCGGATCGTGTGACAAGCATACATGTAAAGTGCATCCAATTACTGGACGACACGT
>NW_018165444.1:0-6857 GCF_001263595.1 Phalaenopsis equestris | reverse complement strand
GCGGTTCAGAGCTGACGACATTGATGTAGATGTTGCGTGAATAAGTAGATAAATAAGATATTTTGGAATTAAATAAATATATGAACTTTAAAACACATATCTTGGTATAGAAAATTCATAAAAATAAAATAAAAACACCTCTGTGCTCAGTGAATAGAGAAGAAAATGTGGACCAAAAATTAAAAAATAATTTCCTTTTAATTATTTTTAAATAAAGTAAATACTGGAGAGAGTAAATAAATTCTAAATAATTATTTAAACTAAATAAAATTTGTAGGGTTTGTTTTGGATGACCTTAGGGATTTTCTCTAATTTTTTCAAGGTCAGAGAACATCTCCTTGATTAAAAGCCCTAATTATTTAGATATTTAGTATTATTTTAATTTAAAAAAATTATAAAAAATAAAACAGAGGTCAGAAAAATGTGGAATCTTGTTTGATAGGTTCACTGTGCTCAGAGGATTATAGGAAAAATAAAAGTAATAATTATCCTTCTTATTTAAATTATTCTTCTTATTTAAAATTAATAAAAACCATTAAAAATTGGAAAAATATAAAATAATTCAAATAATTATCAAAATGGGCCAAGTTATAAATAATTATCCTGATAGGCCTCTGTAAAAAATTTGAAGTCATGAAAATTATTTTTAAAGTAAATATGTATTTCCTAAGTAAATACATATTTTGAATTAAAATAATTATAATAAATAAAAGAAATATCAGAAAAATATGAAAATTGGTTTGGAGTGTTCATTGTGACCAGAGGAACTTAATAAAAATAAAATTGAGATTAAAACAAAAAAATTTATTTTTTAAGCTATTTTTTAATTTTTAAAATATTAAAAATACCAAAAAAAATCAAAATATAAAAGTACTCCAAATTATCCTAAATGTCACCACAACCATAGAAAAATAACTTAAGGATGTGTTTGTAAGTTTTCCATGGTGTAAAAAGGTGCTTTTAAAAATTAAATGTATTTTCCTTAATTTGTGAGTAAAATAAATATAATAAATAAAATAAAAAATACAAAAATACAAAACTTATTTCTCTGAGTTCTTTGAAATCCGAGAAACCTATAAAAATATAAAAATGATTTTTCTAAAATAAAATATTTTTTATTTATTTATTCATTAAAATAAAAATTTTGTAAAAATTAAAATATAATTCAAAAATTCACAAAGATTACTCCTAAGTAGTCCTCTAACTTAAGTGAACCTTCAATAATTTTATTAAGAATAGAGACTTTATTTCACTTGGTTAAATTAATTATCTTTGAAAAATCCTATTTTTAGACTAAAATAATTATAAAAAATTAAATAAAAATCAAAAGAATGTAAATCTTCTTCTACTGCTCTAATGGACCCATTATTGAGGTAGCAACAAAATTTCAAAGTCATTTGAGTTAAACTTAAAGAATTATGAAGTGGAGACCCCTGAGGGCAAAATGGTAATTAAGAAATTTTAAGCCTTAATTAAAATTTAGGTTAAATCAAAGAGGAAAATGGGTAACATTGATCATAATTAGTTCTTTGAGATGATAGAGACAAAAATGGTTAAGAGCTAGAAACCAACTAATTCTATAGAAGAGTAAAAATATAATTTCTTAAATTGTTGAGGTTTGGAAGTTAATTAAATTGGATGATCCTGAAGTAAGGGGCGTATGTTAGGAGAATAATAAGCCACTAATTGGAAGCCCTAGATCGTTGGTTAGATGATGATGTAATCTTTTGTTAAGAATCAAGTTCATCTAGACAAACCTACTTGTGAAGTTTAAAGAGATTAGTAGCGAGCTAAGTCAAGTTCATCTTCCCTAGATCGTTGGTTAGATGATGATGTAATCTTTTATTAAGAATCAAGTTCATCTAGACAAATCTACTTGTGAAAATTAAAGAGATTAGTAGTGAGCTAAGTCAAGTTCATCTAGACAAACCTACTTGTGAAAACTTAAGAGCTTAGTAGTGAGCTAAGCTTAATCCAAGATCACTTAATGAGGTTTATAAAAGAATACAATCACTCATAAACACTTGCCAAACACTACAAGCTCCATTGCAATTGAAAGGGTTGAAGATCCATTAATAACTTAGCTTGCCCTCAGTCCACCCACATAATATCTAAATAAAACATTAAATGAATATGCAATTACTCCACTCATGAGTTAATTAAAACATAAAGGTTTGTTGAGCACAAGTTAAAACATTACAACTAAATTAATTAGGGTTGATCAATTCAACAAGATAATAAGGTTGAATGAACTCGAGGTGATTCAGAAGATCCTGAAAGATGTTCAGGGTCAATCCTCGAGCACTTTTATAGTCTTCTGGACACTTTGAAGGACATCAAGACATATTATTCTTTGTTGAAGGAAATCAACCATAAAATGATTTTGCTGTGGACAGTGATGATATTGCTTATGCATGCTAAATGAGGGATACGAAGTGGGATTCTTGAATAGTATCTCCTACCTCAAGGATCCTCCATAAGGAGAGAGGATAGAACTGATGATACTGCTAAATGAGGGATACGAAGTGGGATTCTTGAATAATATCTCCTACCTCAAGGATCCTCCATAAGGAGAGAAGATAGAACTGATGATACTATTCACCAACTTTTGGTGGGAGATGCCCCTGACACCCTTAGGTTGCTGGTAGTCCTAGTTCAATTAGAGTGATTACTCTGTGGACTATACTACTTTCCAAAATATTTTACAAAAATCCCTTTCAACATCATTACTTTTTGTTTGCTTTCCAAAGTAAATTCTAGATGCATGAAAAATAAAAACATAAAGGTCCATGAGCTAGTCACTTGGATTGAGGCTAAAGATTGCCCTCATCGGATTGTCAGGTTAACGACTTTCATTAAAGTCAGAATTATAAAGCACATAGTTCTACTCTGAGCCCCCACATTCACCAACGCCTTACACTTAGTCTCAATCTTTCATGTGGGGCTACGGGTTTTGTTTTATTTACTCGCATTTTAATACAATCTATTTTGATTTCTATGTACTGAACTTTTTTTTAATTTTTATCTCTTTATTTCCTTGTAATTTACTTTATTTTTCTGCAACCATATTATGTTTTATGATACTAACTCTGCAGCGGCAGAAGAGGCCTATGGCGATATAAATCCTCACTTGGCCTTTAGGCTTTTACACAACCATGTTGTGCAATCTAAGCCCTAACTCTCTTAGGACTCTGAGGTTATTATGTTATAAATCCTCACTTAATAAATTAAACTCTGGTCATCATCGAGAGGTATTTGTGTTATAAAACTCTAGTCTTCATCGAGAGCTTTCTTAAGTGGTTTTGGTTGCTTAAAATGTAATTAACTATAGTGGTTTGTCTCTATAGGGAACTTAAGAACCCAAGTAATATAAACCTTATCTAATCCTTATATTAGGTATGGGGAATTTGTCGGCCAACATATATAAAAAGGTTTTCATACCAAACGGATGTCATAAATTCTTTAGTTTAGATAATCAAGCCTCTCGAACGAGAAATGTGTCTTTTCCTCGAGGTAGGTACATTGCTTGTGGTGTGGTGCTCGGTTATTTTAAACTATTAAATATATGAGATTTATTTAGTCTCATTATTTTCCAAAATTAAAAATTTATTTTCCAAATCAAATTATATAGATATATTAAATTAAATCCAAAAATTAAATGCAAATCATCATTGTCGACCGACACTCCTTCAATTTTTTTCCTTAGTAGGTTCAAAATGGTTTTGTTGGTCACCTCAGCTTGCCCATTTGTCTGGGATGAAGCATGGATGCAAACTTTATGTTAATCCCTTGGATTTGATAAAAAAAAGTCTTTTACTCCTTCAGTTAGCAAAATGCATTCCATTGTTAGTGATAATGACTAGTTGCATCCCATAAAGAGATAAATCAATCAAGATGAAGTTTTATATGAATTTGAAAGTAAACCAAGCAAATGCTTTGGCTTTAATCCACTTAGAAAAATAATCCATAATGACAAAAAAGATTTTTTTTGGCCTGACGATGATGAAAAAGGATCAAGGATGTCCAGTCCCCAAATAACAAAAGGCTAACAGTCGTTAATGTATTGAAGCTTCTGTGTCGGTTGATGTAATAGGGGTGCATACTTTTGAAATTGTTTGCATCTTCTAGAGAATTTGTTATCATCTTTCTACAGTATCAGTATGAAGTAGTCCTACCATTATGCTTTATGTACTCGAAATTTTTCCTCCTAAATGGGTTTCACACTCTCCAGAGTGTACCACTCAAAGGACATCTTTTGCCTCGTTTTCTCTTATGCACCTCATATATAATGATGTGAATGATCTCTGGAAAAGTTTTCCTTTGATTAGAATATATTGCATGGCTTTGATCTTGAACCTCCTTGGATCCTTTAATATCTTTTCAATTTCAAGGTACTAAACGTAAGGATCCAACCAAATCTTTAGTACTTCTGTCTCTAGTTCCATCATCACTAGCTCTTCAATGGTCAGTTGGACCAATCTTTAGGTTATCCCCTCCTCTAGGAAGATGCACTTGGATAATAGATCAGCTAGTTGGTTCTCTTTTCAGTCAATGTGCTTGATTTTAAAATATTCAAACTACTCAATCTCCTGCTGACCTCACTTTTGGGTGAGAATTTTAGGTCTTTTCTTTAGTGACTAGGATCTAGCCTTAGGACTTTCATAATGACTATCTTAGCATCTTAGAAATGGTACTCTCCTTCTCCTTAGACATTTCACCAAATCTCTGTTCTTTATGTTGGTTCTTTATGTAATTGATAATCTTTAATACAAAGATTAGAGATTACATAAGGGAACCCTGATGAGAATCCCTATAGAATGATAAGAATCCCTATAGAACCTTTAAGCCCTATGATTGCCTTTTGCACAATTTGCACCTTCACGCGTGCACCAACTTCGCAATTCGAGATGTCAACACTTTTGATCATAGTAATTCGCATCGCAAGCGTTGTTATTTGTCGAAAAACTTAAATAAATTTTTAAAACGATCGATTGCGAACCAAATTTTGACGAGAATTGAATTTGACGCGTTTTTTACCTGATTGTATACGAAGTTGCCTAGACAACCTCGGATGACAAAACGGGCTACGTCAGCACGTCCAGAACGTTGATTTTACCTAGGGAATGTTCATTTCACAACGATGACGTGTCCGGGAGAAAATGCACGGGGAGCTAATAATAATAATAATAATAATAATAATATTATTAAAATAATAATAATAAAAGAATTATCATTTTTTTTAAAACCCACGTGATCCCTCTCTCCCCTATCAGTTTTTTTCTTTCTTTTCTCTCATGCGACATCTTTTCTCTCCCTTATCCTATCTGATCATGTTATCGTGTTTCCTCGAGTCGCATGCCACAGAGCTCCATCCTCCCTCTCGCGAACCCGCTCCCTGCCTCGCGAGTGGAAAATATTTGCGTACATAAGGCGTACTTAGTGATGCATAAATCAGGGATTGTAGTTTCATGGGAACAAATAAGTTACACGGAGGTTACATGGGAGTTACACGGAGGTTACAAGGGGGTATAACCCAGATATAACCCCCTCGTACCCCCTAAATAATCCCTGATTTATGCATCACTAAGTACGCCTTATGTACGCAAATATTTTCCACTCGCGAGGCAGGGAGCGGGTTCGCGAGAGGGAGGATGGAGCTCTGTGGCATGCGACTCGAGGAAACACGATAACATGATCAGATAGGATAGGGGAGAGAAAAGATGTCGCATGAGAGAAAAGAAAGAAAAAAACTGATAGGGGAGAGAGGGATCACATAAACGATAATTCTTTTATTATTACTATTTTAATAATAATAATAATAATAATAATAATAATAATATTATTATTTATTTAATGCTCCCCGTGCATTTTCTCCCGAACACGTCATCGTTGTGAAATGAACATTCCCTAGGAAAATATTTGCGTACATAAGACGTACGTAGTGCTGCGTACGTCCGGGGTTATTCAAGGGGTACAGGGGGGTTATATCCGGGTTATACCCCATGTAACCTCCGTGTAACTCCCTTGTAACCTCCGTGTAACTTATTTGTAACCATGAAACTATAGAAACGTGTAACTCATTTGTAGGTTATAGTTAGTTGTTTTCGTTTGTTTTTCTCTCTTTTATTTTAGGAGTCGCCAGCTTGTCAATCGTCGTATACTTCTCCTATTCAAATATATCTCCCTCCCGAATCAGATCAATGATTCGAAGCAGAGAGGAACCGAATAAAAAGGGACATACGTCCATGCGACAAACAAGAGAAAACACAAAACGTGGAGAGCTTACGTGCGGTAAACCTCGCAAGGATAGGTTAAGAGCGCCACCCGAACAAGATCGGGTGAAAACACCTTAAACCAATATCCGCGAAAGAATACCTACGTAAACTACCCAAAACCAGAGAGTCAGGCGTAGGTGCCTGTTCTGGGGCCATGAATGCTCTTAAGGGGACGCATCCCACTTAGTTAATTAAATCTCGGGAGTTGCCCAAGAAAACTCTTGATATAAAGGGGTTTTGCTTACCTGAAAAATTACAACTAGCACGAGGTCGTCAAGGGAGGTTATCCCGCAGGGTGAATGTCCTGATGTGGGAGGTTATTTCGTAGGAGAAATGCTCCGATGCTTCAAATCTCTCGCTAAACCACGGGACGAGAAGTGAGTCTCTCGTGGTCCCCATATGGATAGCGTACTCATCAGCATATAGAACCTACTAGACAACCGCGTCAT
Source organism: Phalaenopsis equestris (assembly GCF_001263595.1). Taxonomy (NCBI): domain Eukaryota; kingdom Viridiplantae; phylum Streptophyta; class Magnoliopsida; order Asparagales; family Orchidaceae; genus Phalaenopsis; species Phalaenopsis equestris. The sequence continues at coordinate 133 of NW_018165444.1, read as the reverse complement.
CCCAACGGGAAGTCCTGATACGTCAAAGCACATCCGAACCGTAAGGGCAGAGGACAAATCGTTGTATTCCAAACGGGCGGCAGCTCATCGGTCATCCAGCCGTCGGGATGATTCCGACGAAGGCAAAAGAAGA
>NW_018165443.1:315293-315581 GCF_001263595.1 Phalaenopsis equestris | reverse complement strand
TCCAAGCATCCCAACTGAGCTAGCTCTATAAAAAAATCATTGTCATGGCTATGGAAGAGAAGAGACCTCACGGCCAAACAAGGAAGAACCACCATAGATTAGCAAAACCTCCTCCAAAATATCCAAAATTCTTCTCCAAGCACAGAGATGACGGGCTCCACCATTAACTGCCCTCAAAGCCTCCTCTGTGAGTTCAATTTTGAGCTCAAAATCAGGGTACTGCTCCAAACTCCACCAAAATCAAATTAACCTTGCACACACCTTCACAAGGCCTAAAGAAGAAGCTTT
>NW_018165443.1:314332-314833 GCF_001263595.1 Phalaenopsis equestris | reverse complement strand
AGAGGGCAGCTTCGGATAGGAGCGCGCCGCGTGGCTGTTTGACGGATCCGATAATCCAGTCAGCCCGCGGTTTGAATAAATAAATAAGGGTATTTAATAAATTCGGAAAATACCCCTAAACTTCAAAAATCATTATCTTTGCATAGAAAATTCATAAAAATAAAATAAAATTACCCATTTTCTCAGTAAGTAGAGGAGAATCATGTGAAATTAATTTCACATTAATTTGATACATATTTAATCTTATAAAAACAAATTAGTGTTAGGGGTTTTTCAATTCTCCATTCATATTGGATTATCACCTTGACCCCAAATTTTTATATGTTGTAGCCTCTATCTAGATCCACAATTTGAGCATTTTTCCAAAGAATAAAAGATCTCTAGACAGAGATCTTAATTTTCTAAGTTTTTATGCATTTTATATTCAAATAATTATAGAAAATTGTATGTGGCTTAGAAAATTCTACAAAAATTCATGTAAGTTTCCTATGGCAAGAGTAG
>NW_018165443.1:312939-314313 GCF_001263595.1 Phalaenopsis equestris | reverse complement strand
GGAAATAATTTCATAATTTTTAAGAATCAAAACATTACTATTTTGAGCAAACCTTAGTTTGCTTAAAACATTTAATTTAAAGCACACAGAGATTAACATCATTGATTTTTGTTCTCCACTGTGGTTGATGAGTCAGAGAACTCACCATAAAAATTTCAAGTCATTTGGAGATCATTTAATATTATTAACTGATTTTTAAATGTGACCATCAAATTTGAAACTTAAATTATTTTTAAAAATCAAAATATAACTCCAAAAATTATGAAACTTAGTTTTTTTTAGTTCTCTCATATGAGGGGGATTTAATAAAAATAAAAATCTATTTAAAATAAAAACTTGATTTTTATGTTATTTTTAATTATTTTTAATAATTAAAAAATAAAAAAAATCATAAAATATTAAACTCATGGAAATGCTCCAAATTATTTCCTAAACACTTAGGAATCATTGGAATATTTTTCCAAGGTCTAAAAATAAAGATATCTATTTTTAAACCTTAAAATGATTTTTAAGGCTTAAAAATAGAATTTTCACCAAAATAATTCTAAAAAATCAAATAAAAATAAAAAAAATACAAAATAAGTTTCTTTGGGTTCCCTGACTTCAGAGAGATTTTCCAAAAATATAAAACATATTTTTCAACACTTAAAATATTTTTATTTTTATTAGAGTTCCCAAAACTTCAATTAATTATAATAAATCACAGAAAATTTAAAAAATTGTGAAATTTTGGCCAAATGACTTTCTGGTTTAGAGCTAGCTTACATAAAAATTTTAAGTGATTAGGAATTGTCCTGATCATCTTTTGGAATCTTTTTTTTTTTCTTTGAAAATGCACATTTTTGCATGAAAATAGTTATATGAATTAAATTAAATTGTGAAAATCCGCATTTTCTCCTCTGATGTCTAAATTGACTTATCAGCAGGGTTACATAAAAATTTTAAAGTCATTTGACTTGAATTTAACAAATTATGAAAGTTTGGACCCTTAGGGGCAAAAAATATAATCTTGGATATTTTGGCCTTAATGAACATTTAGGCTTAATCAAAATGGGAAAAAAGTAATTTCTCATATTAATTAACTCATTTGATGATTTGCAATAAAAAATGAGTTTAATTGGTAGAAACCCACTTCACTTTGCCAAATTATAAGATAAATGAATAATTCTCATAATTATCAAAATTTTGGAAACTTCATTAACATAAAATGACTTTTGAATTTGGGGATATAACTTTGGAAATCAATGATTTCACACCCTTGTTTGATAATCAAAATGATGTTTAAATGATCTTGATAATGATCACTTAAAGTTTTAAATCTTTTCAAAATCAATACACACACTTAATACATTCACTTAGGTCTTAAGGACTTAG
>NW_018165443.1:311003-312348 GCF_001263595.1 Phalaenopsis equestris | reverse complement strand
AAAATATAAGACAACTCAAAACTTAATCACAAACATCACAAAAAATAGAACTTCAACTAAATTAAAACGTCTCTATTCAAAGATCGGGAACCCCTCGGAGGAGGTAACCTACGGTTGCTAACGAGGCTTCCCACGGTCTAAATGAAATTATGGAACTCATTAAGTTGAGTTTAGTAAATTCATTTGGACTAAGTGATTCTAATAGAAAATAGTGGTGTCGGGATGATGGAACCGTGGGATCTTGACCGGTGTCGCTTCAATCAACTTTAATATGCCCATAATAAAATTTAAAGAACTTTAACCATAAGGTCACCTCATTTGACATTATAACCAAATGACCTAGAAAACTTGAACTCAGCTACAACTTACATGGTGGGCAGCCCGACCATCTTCAACAGTAAGAGGATCTACACTAATACATCCCTTCCTTAGCTTTAAACAACAAAGCCATAGGATATCAAGGTTGTTTGCGTAGTGCAACATAAATCCTCAAACATATTTTTAGTCCTTTGTACAACCATATTGTATAATATAAGACATAAACTCGTCTTAGGATTCCAACATCTAAATGATTTCTCCTAAATTGAAGCCAAATAATAGGATAGCTTGGGAAGTCACCGAAATTCTCCTTCGGATCCTTGACATCCTCTAATGTTTCCTTCTTTGGACTCCAAAACAAAATGTTCCAAATTTGAACAAATCCCCCTTCACACTTCTTAATCCGATATCTTTGAAATGTTCTTACCAATTGAACTCCTTGAAGGTAATTTTTCTTGACTTTTATCGAGAGTATTCATAGGTAACTTCAGTTATCTATGATGTAATTAATTATAGGGGCTTGCCCTTATAGGAAGCTTTTCCCGAACCCAGCATAATATAAACCCTATTTAATTCCTTATATTAAATAGGGGAACTTGTCGGCCAATACATTGTTTTTGCAAACCAAACGGATGTCATAACTTTCTTTAGTTTATTTGATCGAGCCTCACCCTCAACTCTTGTGTTCATCCTTCGGGATAGATACAGGATTAGAGGTAAAGCACTCTTTCATCTAAACTATGAAAATTATGGGGTCAGTTTGACTTCATCTTTTTCAAAACTAATTTTTTTTAAAACATCCTTCCGAAGCGGGTAACGAGATTTCAATTCCGATGGCCGACAGATTCTTACGGGCAAACCCCACACCAAAAATAGTGCCGACACTACCCTTTTCATTTATAGCAAAACATTCTAATGCCCAGGGTCGTCGTAACCCCTCTTTCACGCTTGTAATTTAGCTCTGATGATGGAGGGGAGTGAAATCCTATTGGAAACAAAAAGTTTCTCGCCTTTGGTGTTCCCTACA
>NW_018165443.1:304187-310968 GCF_001263595.1 Phalaenopsis equestris | reverse complement strand
CCCTACACTGTGAATACTTTTCTCATCAAATTTCTTCGTGTCGAGTAAATGAATGGGACTACCTATCACTTTACTGCAACGTCTGCTTCACCCCATCAACTACCCTTAGGGTGACTTATGAGATAACTAGGTTGAACAAACTTTGTAGCCACAGATGATCGGACCTCTTTGTCATGTTTATGTATTGGCATCTGCATTATGTGGGTGACAAGACTTTTTCTTAAATATATACTAAAACCATCAATCATGTCACCTCGTCAGCTATTTCGATTGATAACATCGAGTCAATTAGCACGATAGAATTTCTTTTTGCCATCTGACGGATCGACCACATTAGTCAGATCGAATAAATTGTCTTGTCTCATGGATAGTTCTAATCAATCCCACTAACTTGATTGGCTCCACCATCCATCTTCTAGTGATCTGACTGATCGGCTACACCAAACCAATCAGATGGATCATCTTTTCTCATTGGTTTGTTTGATCAACTCCATCTGATTGATCCCCAAGAGAATCTATCATTTTTCAATCCAACTGATCGATCACACCTACCTGATTAATTTGATCATTTTTTTTGTTAGCCTGATTGGCCTCACCAGCCCAACCGACATGAACAACTCTTCCTTATTAGTTTGATCGATCGACCATACTGGCCCAATGAGATTGATCATTTTGTCTCATCAACTCGCTTGATCGGCCCGACCAACTTGTTCTTCTTGACCACCACCTTTGCATATGAATGCCACAATTGTGTATACTTACATGTTTACCTAGCTTGATTTAACATATTCACACTTACAACTTCTCCACGCACTTGCGAGCATATGTCCTCACATGCACGTAGCAAGTATTCATGCCTCTCATGGGCACATTACTCCATGCACTTGCTCCTCCACATTTCACATGTATGTAGCACCAAGACGCTAGTGTCTGTGCTTGCACTAGTGCACTCTCATATGTTTACTTTTCATGTCATCTTGCATTTTTATAGTTCTGCATGTTTTATTCTTGCTAGGGTCACTATTCCTGCACACTCACCTAGGACACCCATGTGTCTGTATCGATGATGGCTTGTGTATCAAGTCTCTCAGGTGTGTAATTCTCTCAAACAAGAATTACTTCACTTGTTTACTATAACACCACATTAGACCGTTGTAGTATTTTTCTCGGAGTCATTGTGCTCCATTAACACTCATATTCTCAGGTCAGTGCCTCCTCAGCGCTCCCACCCCTTGGCTCACTGCCTCATCAATACACCCACCCTCGAGTCACTGCCTCCATGGCACACTCATCTTCACTTGGGTTGTATGTTCTACATACACCATTCTATACTATCGGAGTATTTATCATTAGTATATGCCATCCATATACTAATAGTGAATGTTTGCCATCTTGGGTGGCACCTACCCGATAGGAAGATCACACTACATTGGATGATGTTGCATTTGCATGTGCATTCATTGATTGTCCCTAAGATGAAGCTAGCTTCTTAGCTGAGTGTCCATCCCTGGTCATGATACAATAGCTAGTATTGCCCGTGAGGATCTCTTGTTGGGTAATACTAGCTATCATGTCGTGGACTAGCACGCGTATGTTGCGCTAAGGTTCTGAGGGGTTTAATAGGTGTCACTTAGGCCTTGTATTTCTTAGGAACTATTTTAAAATGTGTAGAAGTACATGTTTTTATTACATATGCACCATATTTTCAAAATTTACTTTAAATTATTTGCATCCCTACCTTAGACCAAATGTATAGTTGACCTTTTAAAAACTTGAGTTTTTACAAAACCTGTTTTTAGTGGCACCTCTTAGAATGCTTAGATCCTTTGGACGGGGTTGGAGACACTGTAATGATTTTGGTAAGTCTTCATGTAGGGATTCATGCCTAAAATACACACATGTCTAGCAGGGAGCAGAATTGTAATGATTTAAATATTAACTCTTTTTTGCAGGCGTTGCTCAGCTCCTCCCACCAAATATGGCTCATATGCAGTTCATGTGGTTGGCTTTACTACTAACCTTATTTTCATGCAGTTTGAGTCATTTTCTCTTCTTTCTATGTACATTTTAGAGTGTCTAGGAGAGTCTTGTATTATAAATTAAGTACAGAGACGAGTTTCAAGGCTCCAAATATGCAGAATCACGTAATGGGGACAAGGTGTTGCTTACTCGTGTCTCATACATTAACTCTCAATGTTGATTTTATATAGAATTAGGACTTCGTATGTACTTATAATGTACTTAACCACCTTTTTCATTTTTTGAATTTGTTTCCAACCCAGCAGCCCAGCCCTTTTCTTATTATTTTGATTTGACTTGTTTTACTACTTTCTTGCATACTTGTATGCTTGAATTTGCTTTCACCCTTTTACTTTATGGACTGTTCAGGAATCATTTGAATGGCTTAGGCTCTTTAGGACTTAAAATTATAAACTTTCAACAAAAGTTATATTTTGAGACAAATTAAATTTTAGGCTTAAAATATTCTAGATTTTCTTAAAGAAATTTGCACTTTATTTACTACATGGCCTTCAGATCAGATTTTAAATGGACAGCATGCATTGTTATACACCAAGTTATATTAATAGGGCCTCCACACTTAAGACTCGAATAGATAATTGCATAATTCTACGTGTCTCAAGGAGAAGCCCACATTCTTCTCCACCCGACTGGCCCAATAGGTTTCTACTTAGGAGTTTGTCTAGTGCAAATAGGTAAGGCTCCTAACCTAGAAAAAGTGAAAGTGCTTTGTTGGAAGTGTTTTTAGTTTTGTAGCTGAACCTCCCTTTTTTCTTTTTCCAGTGGAATCCTCGCCACTTTAATAGGTATAAGTCCTTATGCTCTTCATATCTACATAGGGTTATGGGACTGGAGTTTCTTCTCTCGACCTTAAGGTTATCGAAATTCTCTTGTGCAATGCAATTCACAGATTGTTGACAAGGGGGTGTGTTGGGTCGACTACCCTTGCGATCAGAAAGACATAGGATCTTGATCCTTGACACAATGTGAGCATTCTTATTGTGTAATTACATCAATTTTGATCTCAAAAGACATCACCAATAACTTGATACAACAGTGGTTGTGCAATGTTTAACTCTTAATTGAATATTATATATCAAATAATTCTCATTTTCTTTTCGCAATGTTTAACTCTTAAAAGTATAAAAGTACTTTTTTTAACAAATACACCCTATTTTCAAAATTTACTTAAATTATTTGCATCTCTACCTTAGACCATATATAAGGTCAACTGTTTTAAAACTTTAGTTTTTACAAAAATTACTTTTAGTGGCACGTCTTAGAGTCCTTAGATTCTTAAGATGGGGTTGGAGACGGCGACCCCATAAAAAATATGCCAATCTTCTGGCTTAACCATGCACCCACTTAGATGTTGAGTTGGGACACATTAGATGTTGTGCAAGGCTTAGGACTATGATGCGAGGTAGTCATTTTTTATGTCCAAACTATATCTCTTTATTGGTTTGGTTGTCTGATACAGTTAAAATATATAGTATATTTACATACATTTTTATACCTATTTTTTAGATATTGTGCTTTAATGGAAGGTATTTGTGTGTTTTTCTGTCAAGTAAAAGTAAAAAGGTGAAAAATGCTAAAAAGAGTGAAAAAGGATCCAATTTGGAGCAAAAAAGTGAAAATTGTGCCGGATCAAATTTAGATCAAAAATGTGAAACGCCTAAGCGCCAGATCCGGCGCTTAAGCACTGGTGAAATAGAGAAGGCATCGCCTAAGTGCCAGAGGCCCTGCGCTTAAGCGTCAGAGGCAGTTATGTGATGATTTACTTCATTTTGCCAGATTTTGAAGAGACATTTGAGGCACCTAGTGGCCAAAGAGGGTGGTTATGACCACTAGAAACGAAAATATGGTTAGAAGACTTGTGAAACAAGGCATCCCTTGGAGAATTCATTGAATTGGGACACATTTTGAAGAGTTACCAAGGCACCTCTTGGAAATTTATAAAAGAAGGAAGTTGGGACTTTTTGAAGTGTACTTGAAGTCATGAAAAGTGCTTAAAAAGGGAAATATTTTCAAGCACCAAAAAATTATTTTATCCTTTTTATTTTTAATTTTATTTTTAGAGTTAAGAGTGTTGTAAAAGAGGAGAGATTCAAAGGACCTTCAAGAGTTTGGTGGAAGATTTGAGATAAGTTTTTATCTTTTGTTTTTAAACTACTTTTAGTTTTAATCGAAATTTTTTGTTGGTTTGACAATGATTTATACTTTTAAACTAAAGTGTGGTTTCTAAAGTGTGGTTTTATATGAATAGTTTTCTTTATCTTTCTCCTTAAGTTGGATGGAAGTTTAAGTGTTGGATGGAAGTTTTGGAGAGTATTAATCTTTAAAGTTGGAAGAAGTTGTGATGATTTAATTTCATGCACTTCATTTACTTTATTTGGCTTATCCAGATGTTTAAATTTATTGTGAGAACATGTAAGAACCAGGTTGGTATTTTCTCAGTCAACAATTGGAAAGAATCACATTAGTCTGTATGAATGAGAATGCAATTCATATGATTTAATGCAAATAAATAGGGAAATAATCTTTGAAATGTGTAAGGTTAGAGGACTTTGAAGTGACAGGTTAAATCCCCTAACTTGGTTTATTGTTTTAGGTTTTGATATGAGATGTTAGCCCTTAGGTGGAGGGAGTCGAGGGAACTCTAGTGTGAGAGCTAGTATCTTCCCTACCTAGCCGGTCTTCAGAATTATTCAAACTTTAAATTAGCCAATGTTCTTTATAACATTTCTAGTAAGGGTAAAAAATATTATTGTTCCTATTTGACACAACACAATTTGCATACTTCCACAACAGAATTCCTATACTTACTGATTCATGATGAGGAGAAAGATATTTTCATATTCAGTGTTTTTCTTTTACATAAACTCAAGTTATTTTTAGAAGTTTTTGTTGTTTTGTCAATATATCAAAAATACCAAAAAGATTTAAATTTTAATTACTGCAAAAATATCTATAACTTTAAGTAATTGTCTTTCTAAATAGAAAGTTTGTTGTGCATGTTGCCAAATTTCCCTATGGGATTGATATTCAGGGCATAATCAGAAAGTCGTATAATACTTGATAACGATATGTATACTTGTGTAGTATCACAATATATATATATATATATATAAATTAAAAAGTTAAATTCTTATTTTCTCCATGATCAAAGCGTTGGATCCAAAGGAAATATAAGTGAAGAATAACATCAAAGACATTGTTATACTGTTGCATATAAACAGTAACAGGATCATGTTTTTGGCGCCGTTGTCGGGGAGAAAAAATCAAAAGATAATTGACTAAAAACAATTTTCTTTTTTTAGAAAGTCTTATTTAAACTTTAAAAGTTATTGTAAGAATATCTTATTATAGTATTTTCTTTAGTGTGTGTTTTGTTGTATTTTATTTTATTTTTATTTTTATGTTAGTGTATGTGTAGTTCAGGTTCTGAAGGACTAGTGCCCTACGATTCTGAATTAGAGAGAACTGTTAAAAAATCAAAAAAACCAAAAAAATTAAAAATTTTGAAAAATCTAAAAAAATTACAGAAATGGCAAACCAAAATGATCAAATTCATCAAGAATTTAGACCTTTACGAGATTATGCCAACCCTACAGTAGATGAACTTTGTTTTAGTATCCAAAAACTTATTGTAGTTGCTATTCATTTGAACTTAAACCTGCTATTATCCAAATGGTATTATATCCAAATGGTATTATTAAATAATCAGTTTGGGGGATAACCAACTGAAGATCCAAATTTACATCTTGCCAATTTTCTAGAGTTGTGTGCTACATTTAAACACTATGGTGTATCAGATGATGTCATAAGCTTTAGGTTATTTACTTTCTCACTGAGGGATAAAGCTAAGATGTGGTTGAATTTATTAACACTGAATCTATCAAAACTTGAGGTGATTTAGCACAAAAATTTCTTGCTAAATATTTTCTACTATAAAAAACTGCGAAGCTTAGAAATGATATTACATCTCTTAATCAGTTTGAAGGGGAATCTATTTATGAAGCATGAGAATGATTTAAAGAAATATTAAGAAAGTGTCCACACCATGCTATACCAGATTGGCTAACAATTCAAACATTTTATAATGGATTAGTTTGATCTCTTAAATCTATTATAGATGCCGCTGTTGGTGGTTCATTGATGTCAAAACCATTTCATGGCGCTTATTCTTTAATTGAAGAAATGGCTACCAATAATTTTTAATGGCCTTCTGAGAGAGTGAATCCTGAGAAAGTAGCCAATATTCATGAATCTGATGCGTTTATTATGCAGCAAATCAAGTTGCTGCAATTTCAAGAAAGTTAGACCAATTTGGAATGAATTTTTCTCAACCTATATCCATGATTGAAGAAACTTCATTAGGTCAAATGGTAGATTCTCAAGCATCATTAGAAACTTTGAATGCCATAAATAACAAGCAGAATAACACATATTCAAATTATTATAACCTAGCCTATTATAACCCAGGTTGGAAAAACCATCCCAACTTTAACTAGAATAATACTACGTGTGATAATAATCAGCAATGGGGGAACAATCAAGTAAACCAATTGGAAACTCATTGGAAAATTGGAACAACCAAGAGAATAATAATTATAGATCTACTTATCCTCCAGATTTCAATAGTAATCCACAGTTTAAGGAGAACAAGTTGTCTATAGAAAAAGTGGTTTTACAAATGGGAAATCAATTGCCCTCGAAGGCTATTCTGCTACAATTAGAGATATTGAGAATCAACTTA
>NW_018165443.1:288510-304031 GCF_001263595.1 Phalaenopsis equestris | reverse complement strand
AGAGAGAAGAAATTGAAGAATCAAAAGAGGACGCTCCAAAAGATTTTGAACGACCTATTTCTCCACTTAAAGTTAATCCACCACCTCCATTTCCTCAGATTCCTCAGATACTTCGTTAACAGAAGTTGGATAAGCAATTTTCAAAATTTCTAAAAATTTTTAAGAAGCTTACAGTTAATTCCACTTGCTGAAGCCTTAGAATAAATGCCAAGCTATGTAAAGTTTATGAAGGATATTCTCAACAAGAAAAGGAAGTTTGAAGATAATGAGACTATTGCACTTAGTGAGGAGTGCAGTGCAATTATTCAGAAGAAGCTTCCTGAAAAGCTTAAAGATCCTAGTAGTTTTACAACTCCATGTGCAATAGGACATAGATTTTATGGAGAAAGCTTTATGTGAATTAGGTGCAAGAATTAACCTCATGCCATTATCAATATTTAAAAGATTAGGATTAGAAGAAATAACCTCTACTACTATAACTGTACAGTTAGCAGATCGTTTGATAACGTACCCTAAAGGAGTTATAGAAGATGTCCTAGTGAAAGTGGATCAATTTATCTTTCTTATTGCTTTCATTGTGTTGGATATGAAGGAAGATAAAGAGATACCTATCATTTTGGGAAGACCTTATCTAGCACCAGGAAGAGCAATGATATATGTACAAATAGGGGAATTAACAATGCACGTCAATGATCAAACTGTTACTTTTAACATTTCAAGATCAATGAAATATCCTGCAAAACGTAAAGATGATGAATGTTATAGAATGGATGTTATAAGATATCTTAGTTAATGCTATTTCAAAACTAATTATGAAGAAAAATTTGAAGTAAAAGATTTGGAGCACGAGCAAGAAGAGGAATTAGATAATTGTGAAGATCTTTTTAAGGAATATTTAAACTATGTTCGAGAAAGTTTTGAAATTTTGGACACAATAGAAAAAATAAATCATTTTATCCATCAATAGAAAAACCTCCAGAACTTAACTTGAAGTTACTTCCTGATAATTTAAAATATGCATTTTTAGGTGATTCCTCTACTTCACCAGTTATAATATCCTCAAAGTTAATGATGGAAGAAGAAGAAAGATTGATTAAAATTTTGAAAAATTTTAAGAAAGCCTTTGGATTGACAATAGCTAATATTAAAGGAATCAGTCCTTCAATTTGTATGCACAGAATTCATATGGAAGAGAACTGCAAACTCAGGGTTGATCCTCATTGGAGATTGAATCCTATAATAAAAGAATTTGTTAAGAAAGAAATTTTAAAGTGGTTAGATGCTGGAACTATCTACTCTATTTTAGATAGTGCATGGGTTAGTCCAATTCATTGCGTTCCTAAGAAAGGAGGAGTAACTGTGACTATGAATGAACATAATGAGTTAATATCTACCAGACAAGTCACAGGGTGTCGAATGTACATTGATTATAGAAAAATAAATATTGCCACAAGGAAAGAACATTTCTCACTACCCTTTTAGATCAAATGTTGAATAGACTAGCTGGGCATAAATACTTTTGTTTTCTAGATGGGTATATTGGTTGTCACCAAATTCAAATAACTCCTGAGGATCAAGAGAAAATAACTTTTACTAGTCCGTATGGTATATTTTATTTTAGAAGAATACCCTTTGGTTTATGTAACGCCCCTACTACATTTAAAAGATATATGATGGAAATTTTTTGTGATTTAATTAAAAAAGGGATTGAAGTATTTATGGATGATTTTTCAGTGTTTGGAACTTCATTTGACTCATGTTTAGAACATTTATCAAAAGTCCTTAAGCACTGTAAAGAATCAAATTTAGTCTTTAATTAGGAAAAATGTCAATTTATGGTAACAGGAGGAATTATATTAGGACATAAAATATCAAAAAATGATATGGAAGTAGATCCTGCTAAAATTCAAGTGATCACTAATTTACCCTATCCAACAAATGTAAGGGAAATTATGAGTTTTTTAGGACATGCTGAGTTCTATAGATGATATATTAAAAACTTTTCAAAAATTGCTAAGTCTTTATGCCATTTATTGGAGAAAGATGCAATTTTCAATCTTGATGAAGAGTGCCTAAAAGTTTTTGAGCATTTAAAAGAAAAATTAGTCATTGCACCAATTATAGTTTCACCATATTATAGTTTCACCATTGAAGTGATGTGTGATGCTAGTGATTATGCTATTGGAGTTGTTTTTAATGTGTGATGCTAGTGATTATGGTTTTAGGGTTGTTTTAGGACAATGATATGATAAAATTTTCAAAGTAATTTACTATGTTAGTAAAACTCTTAATGAAACTCAAATTATATACAACAACTGAAAACGAGTTATTAGCAAAAAGTATATGCCTTTGATAAATTTAGATCATATTTAATTGGGAATCATCATGTGGTGCATACATATCTTTATGATATTAAGTATTTAATGAAAAAGAAGGATGTTAAACATAGACTTATAAGATGGATTCTTCTTTTGCAAGAACTTAACTTTGAAATAGTGGATCGGAAGGGAACCAAAAATCAAATTGATGATCATTTGTCCAGACTTGAGTTAGAAAACTACTCTGTTTTGAGAAATAAATTAATGAACATTTTCCAGTTGAAAAATTGTTTAGTATTAATGAGTGGTGTGTTCCGTGGTATGCCGACATTGTGAACTTTCTTGTTAGTGATATTATACCCTATGAAATGACATACCAACAGAAGAGGAAATTTATTTATGAAGCTAAGACTTATTTTTGGGATGACCCTTTTTTATATATTATTCGAAGATGTGTACCTTTAGAAGAAACTTATGAAATTATCCAAAAATGTCATAATTCTGATTTTGGGGGACATTTTGGTGTTGATAAAACAACATACAAAATTTTACAATCTCGATTCTTTTGGCCTACTATCTTTAGAGATGTTAATGTTTATATTAAAACTTTTGATAGATGTCAATGAGTAGGCAATATTTCTAGAAGGAGTGAGATGTCCCTCAATTATATGTTAGAAGTTGAAATATTTGATGTTTGGGAATTAGATTTCATGGAACCATTCATTTCATCTTTTAAAAATTTATATATATATTGTTAGCAGTAGATTATGTATCTAAATAGATAGAGGATGTTGCTTTACCTTGATGTGATGCTCAAAGTGTTGTAAAAGTTTTTAAATTAAAGTTATTTTGTGGATTTGGGATGCTCAGAGTTGTCATTACTAATTGAAGAAGTCATTTCAGAAATGCTATAATGAATAAATTATTAAAGAAATATCATATAAATCATAGGATTGCTACTGCTTATCATCCTTAGACAAGTGGTTTGGCTGAATTATCTAATTAGGAAATCAAAAGAATTAAGGAAAATTTAGTGAATCCAACAAAAATAGATTGGTCAGTCAAACTTGACTATGCTTTGTGGGCTTATAGGACTGCATACAAAACTCCTATATGAGTGTTCCCAAATAGGCTAATATTTGGAAAAGCTTATCCCTTACCAGTTGAACTTGAGCATAAGGCATATTAGGCTTTTAAAGAGTTTAATTATAATTTGAAAGATGCTGGTGAGAAAAGATTGTTACCATTAAATGAGCTTGAAGAGATAAGGAATGAATCTTATGAAAGTGCCAAAATTTATAAGGAAAAAGATGAAGATGTGGCATGATCAAAGGATTCTTATTAAAAATTTTCAGCCAGGGCAACAAGTATTGTTATATAATGCAAGGTTAAGATTATTTTTAGGCAAACTTAAGTCCAGGTGGATGGGCCTATTTATTGTGATAAAAGTTTATCCTTGTGGAGCTGTGGATATCAAAGATCCTAAAACTGAGAAATTACTTAAAGTGAATGGTCATAAACTAAAACCTTATTTTATAAGGGATAAGCATAAATTTAACTATCAAATGATGTTGGGTCAACTAGAATAAGCACTGGTTATATCGGGCTGACGACATTAAACTAAGCGCTTTGTGTGAGGCAACCCATAATTATGAGTGTGTTTTCATTTGAATGTTGTTTGTGTGTGATTAAGAAAATTAGGGGTAGTATTTTTTAGACTATTTTGTGTTAGTATTGATTTTAAGACTTTATTTTGTGATATAGACATGCTAAAATGAGAATTTGGAAGTTAAGTTGACTGGTGCAAAATTGAGCAATGGTGTTTAAGTGCCAATATTCGACGCTTAAGCGCTGGAGTTATAAACCATGTGTGAAATTCATATTCTAGAAGTTTTAATCACCAATTGGTTGAATAAAACATGCCAAGGCAGTTTTAGGACGTGCCTAGAAGTTACTTGAGGGATTTAGGCCTATAAATAGAAGGGTTTTGAGAAGGAATTTCACCTCATATCATTTTAGCCATAAAAGTCTAAGAGAGAGAGAGATTTTGAGAAGATGTCTTCATGGGAGATGGATTTGAAGAAGAAGGAAGAGACCATGAGGAAGAGATTCATTAGTCAAAGTGTACAAAAGATGTATAACTATTTCTTAGCCATTAGTATTAAAGGAATATCAGAAAAGACCAAGAAAATTGAGACTAGCATGGCTTTACTTGAGACAAAGGCAATTAAAATTCATGCACATCTAGAGCATATTGGATGGAAATTAAAAATGCAATTTAGCCATACTAGTTATATAGAGGAAGATGATTTGGAGATGTATCTTAAGAAGAAATGGATTGAAGAAGATAGTATCAGAGCTTGTCACCACCGTCCGTTTTATCAACTTTATATTCTGATTGCCTATGGAGAGACTAATGAAAAACTAGAATTGGTCTTAACAAATGAAGAATGGAAATAAGTTCTATGAAATTTTGTTAGTTTGGAGTCGTTGTTTAATGTGTTAAGTGTTAAAAACTGTTTTTAAAGTTTATGTTAGATTGTTTAGTGTTTTTATTTAGAAGATTTTCTCATCCGAGACTATTTGGAGTGAGAATTTGGAGTGAGAATTATGTGTTACTATGTGTTACATGTACTTGCACTAGTTTGTGAATGAATGTATATGTTTGTTTTAGTGTAAAGTTGTGTTATTGTTAGCCTTGAACCGAATTAGTTATATTAGAGAATTTTGAGAGATAAGAGAGTTAAGGGAGAGGAAAATAAGAGTTAAGGGAGAGGAAAATGAGAGGAAAATAGTCATTTGAGTGTTATGAGACCATTTAGGGGTGGTATACTTAGGCTAAAAGTGCATTTTACTTACATTCAAAAATATCAAAAATCATGTATTGGCGCCTAAGTGTCACATTCTCGCGCTTAAGCGCGATGTAACCCGAGAGGCAGGCGCCTAAGCACCACTAATCCGTGAAGCGCTCATTCACAAAAAGTTGTTTGTGAAAGGTTAAAAGTGAAAAATAACCCCAAAAATCACCATTTTTACTCTCACTGTCACCTTCAACCTCTCAAGTTCGTGATTTAGAAGTCTAGGGCAAGTCATTTTATGGAAAATTCTTGGTAGAATTCAGAAAAATTTGCTATATTTTGATTTCTTGAGGTAAGAGCTTCACTTCTATGTAAAAAATTTTAAATTTTCACCATGTATTTTGAGTACATTTGAAAGAACCTGAAAATCAATATTCATGGTGAAAAGTGAAGAAAAATCTATGGAAATTGCATAAAAAATCTAGTTTATTCTTATAGAAGTTAAGTTTAGTAGATTAGACTTGATTTTTGAAGTTATTGTGGAGTTTTATGAAATTTATAGAATGGCACCAAGGATGAAGAGGAGTAAAGGAAAAAGCCCCTTTGATTCAAGAAATTTTGTGAGTTTGAAAGCTCAAGATTGATAAAGTGATGCTCTGCAATCACGAAAACTTATCCAGGAGCGATGTTTCAAAAATCCAGGTGGATCCGTAGAAGATCTGATCGTTTGCCTACAATAAGAATGATTTTGCTGCTTTTCTGTTGTGGCTGTTACTTTTGTAGTTAGGGAGTTTTATGCAAACCTTCTTCAGGTTGAAGATGGTCGAGTCACAAGATGATAGAGTAATGGTTTGAGGAAAATTGGTACCTTTTTCACTGAAGGTAATCAATATGGAGCAGAGGTAATCAATATGTTTTACCATTTACCCCCTGATACTTTGTGTTTTTATGTGAACTATAGTCCTACTGAGACGGAACTAGACGAGATTATTTCCTATTTGACTGTTGGAAGAGAGCTTTGGAAAATTACAAATAAGAGAAAAGTCAACTTTTCCACCTTAAAGTTAATTGTACCTTTGAAGGCATGACACTATTTTATTTGAGCCCGTCTATAATCGACAAATCATCTCAGCAAAGTTACCAGAGAGAGAACAACATTGAACCATTGTATTCAGGAAGGCAAGCTCATCAATATTGGAGCTTTGATTTATTAGACTATCATAAGTTCTGCCACTGCTACTACTACTGCAAGTTTGGGATTTACTTACTTAATCTTTACTTTATGTGAGCAGGCTGGAGTGAGATATGATAGCTAGGAGGAAGTACTATTGCCTCTAAATCCAATGCCTCTAAATCCTCTAAATCCAATTACAAGTGTAAATGTGAAATTGTATTCTGAGCATTCTATTTTTGGCTCGAGAGGAGGATTTTTAAGGAGTTATGGAATGTCAACGTCTGCTGCTTCTACCTCTGATACTTCTACATCTAGACCATCTACCTCGCGAGCTTCTACGTCTAGACGTGAGTCTACTAAAACTCAAAATCATTTATTACATTTATTCCAGAGGGTGATGGACAATATCAACTATACCGCAGATAAGGTAAGTAATTTAGAAAGCTTTGCCAATCATATTGATGGGTATAATAGAAGGAAAAGTGTTTATGAAGACAAATTTCATTCATCTCTAAAAAACCTCATTAGGGATAATGAAGGAGTGCAATTTTATCCATAACCTAGATACCCTAATTATGAGTCTACAAATGTCTGGAATAGCAGTGATTCTAATGATGAGGAGGAGGAGGACTGATTTTTTTATGTTGTAATATTGTCGGCACTAAAAAGTTGGGAGTTGTTAAGTTGTCGGCTGCTAGGATGAATATCCTAACACCCTTTTTAATTTAATTTAATACATATATAATTTAGAAAAAATATAGTATTTTAAAATTTTCAAAATACAAAACCGAACCGATCTCATATCCCTATTATTTTAAATAAATGAGCCTAATACCGCAAGTAGTGCACATATATCAAGGGATAGATACATTACTTACGGTTGAAGACTCGATTAAATAAACTAAAGATTATATGACAACCATTTAAGTTTGCAAAACCATTTTATGTTGACCGACAAATTCTCTTATTTAATATGAAGAATTAAATAGGTTTTATATTAAGCTGGGTTCGGGAATGTTTCCTACAAAGGTAAGCCCCTATAGTTAATTACAACTTACATAACCAAAGTCACTTAAGAAAACTCTCGATAAAAATTAGAGGATATTGTCTTCAAAGCGTTCAAAGGATTAGAACGTTTCAACGAGATCAGACAAAGAGGTGTGAAAGGGGAATTCATTAAGTTTGAAACATTTTAGTTTGGAATCCAAAGAAAGAAGAACTAGGGGATGTCATAGATCCGGAGGAGAACCCCAATGACTTCCCAACATATCGTATGGTTTGGCTTCAATTTTGGAGATTAGAACTATTGAATGTTTCATCCTTCCAATTTTAATAATTAGGGCTTATATTTGTGTGAAACGATCACACAAATAGCTTGGAAGATGTGAGGATTTAAGTCGTGACAAATGACAACCTCAGAATCCTAAGATGAGTTAGGGCTTAAATTGTATAGCAGAGCTATACAAAGACCTAAAGATAAATTGAGGATTTATGTTGCATAAGAAAAAACCTTGAATTTCTATGGATTTGTTATTAAATTCTAAAAAAAGATATGTTGTTGTAGATACTCTTGTTGTCGAAGATGGTCGTGCGGCCCACTATGCTAGCTCCAAGCTCCTCATCGTAGCAAGTTTAGGTTTTCTAATGTGTCAAGTTATGATGTCAAATCAGATGTCCCTATTATTATGGTCATTTAATTATTATTGGGCATATTAAAGTTGATTAGAGCGTCACCAGTTAGGATCCACGGTTCCCTCCGGTTCCCTCATTCCGGTACCCCTCATTCCGACACCACTATTTTCTATCTAATTCACTTAGTCTAAATGAATTTATTAAGCTAAACTTAATGAATTCCGTACTTTCATTTAGACCGTGGGAAATCTCGTTAGCAACCGTATGTCACCTCCTCCGAGGGATTCCTGATCATCTGATAGAGACGTCTTAATTTAGTTGCAATTGTTGTTTTGTGATGTTTGTGATTAAATTTTGAGTTGTCTTATATTTTGAATGTTGTGGTGGTGAATTCTATCTTGGTTGATTTAAGTTTTGGTTTTGGTTTCAGTTTTGTGGTCATCCTAAAGTTTTTAGTTTTCATGCAGGGTGACATTGTTGTTTAACATGCAAACTCAAGACAAGAAGTACAGAAAGGTAAATGCATTAATTTAAAAGCATACCTGGCGAGTCTTCTTGTTCCTCCACCTGATCTTCCATACTTTCAAAGCATATATATATATATATATATATATATAATTTTGCAGGAATTAAAACATGCTTATAGAAAAAGTAGGAAGCACAAACTTAAAGTGTGCCTACCAAATCCTAAGTCATATCTTGGTGTATTAATTTTTTTAAGGATGATTCCATTGAGCAAATTATAATAGGCTCACATGTCCTTCAAGATTTCGAAAAGATCATGAAGAAGTTTTGGGTAATACCATAGACATTTCATGGTCCTCGGAATTATCTTAAGTTTATTATGGTTTTATCATATTTGCTATATAGTTCATCCAATTAATACCCTTATGCTTAATGAACTTGAGGTTTTAATTATCCCTTAAATGGAGTAATTATCAATTGATATCTTACTTATGAATTATATGGATAAAGACCCTTGGGGGCAACTTGACTCACTTAAGGAATTTAATTAATTTGATTTTAAAGAATGGGCTTGTAGTATTTTGAAAAGTTTTAAATTAATTATAAGTTATTTTTTAAACCTCATTGGACAACATTTTGATTAAGCCTAGTTCACTACTAAGCCCTTAAAATTTAATGGGTAGGTTTGTAATTTTTTAAAAAAAGGTTTTAAATATTTGTGTTCTCAATCATGAACTATAAATTATATTAAAACCATCAACTAGGGTTCAAAAATCAGTAGATTATGATTTTCCAAATCAAACCCCTCACCTTAATATCCCCTTATTTAAATATTCTTCCAAATTTCATTAATTTGAAAAATTATAAATTTATTCTTTATGAAATTCAAAGTAAGGTTGCTTTCTACCACTTATCCCTCTCTATGTTTCAATCATCAAGAAATGTTATTTTAAAATCATTTATTACCCATTTACCCTCTGGATTAGGCCTAAATATTAATTAAGCTCTAAATTCCAAAATTATACTTTTGTCTCTAAGGACTTAACACTCCATAATTCATTAAATTAGACTCAAATGACTTGAAATAAAAACTTTTGTCCTTAAGAAAATTATTCGATGTTCACCTAGGTTAGAGGACCACTTAGACCAATTTTCATGACTTTTAGAAATTTTATTTAATTATTAAAATTATTTGTTGGTTTTGATTATTAATTAAATATAAAATAATATTTAAGTGGAAAATTAAGTTTTGTATTTTTATTAAATCTCTCTGAGTCCAGAGAACCAAAGAAATTAATTTCATTTTTTTATTTATATTTTAATTATTATAATTATTTTAGTGAAAAATTAAAGAAAATTCATTTTTAAGCCTTTTAAAATTAATATCTTGACTTAGAAAATTAGAAAAGTTATTTTAGTTGGTTCCAAGTAATTGGAAAGCCAAATTTTATATTTTAGTGTGTCTTTACAATTTTGTGACTTTTATTATTTTTAATTAATTTTTAATTATTTAAATGCTCAAAATAGCTTAAAAAATGAATAATTTATTTTAATTCAAATTTTATTTTTTTTAAGTTCCTCTGGTTGTAAGGAACTCTCAAAATCAATTTGGTATTTTTTTAATTATATATTAATTATTATAATTATTTTAATTTCAAGAATGTCATTTTATCATAAAATTTCATTTTAGTGATCAAATTAACTCCAATTGACTTGAAATTTTTATGGATAGTTCCTCTAAGATTAAGTGACAGTGGAGAAAGATGTTCATGTCACTTACATTTATAATTACTCCAGATTAATTTTCTTTTTATTTTTAGGGTTAGGGACAATTATGGTTATTTTAAATGAGTTAAACCAAGTTTATAATTTTTTCTAGGATCCTCTCACCACAGTGAACCTATCAAAAAGAAGTTTTGTATTTTTTTAATGAGTATTTTAATTATTATAATTTTTTATTCCAAAACAGAGAACATTAACTAGAAAATGGAATATCTCTAGTTAGAGATGCCCCCTGACCTTAGAAAAATTACGGGAGATGCTTAACAATAGAGACATCAAAGGCCTCATGGTCCCATGTCATGATGAAATGTCTATGCAAATGGAGAATCAAAAAAAGAAAAATGTCATTTAATTAATTAAGAATAAAATATACATCAAATAGACATGAAAATATTCTCACATTGTTCTCCTCTGTTCACTGAGCAAAATAGTATTTTTATTTTATTTTTATACTTTTTCTACATAAATTTATAGATTTTTGAAGTTATGGGCATTTGAATAATTCAAATAAAATCCTATTTATCTACTTAAGTGATGCGGCGCCACGCAATCCTACGACGGCTCCGAAGCTCCATGCGACACACTCTCATTTGACGCCACCGTCCACGCGTCTGCCTTGTCATCCCGCGGTTCTACTCCATCTCCCCATCTGAAGCAATCAGAGCCCTTCATTTGATAAAAGCATGATCCCAAGACCAAGGGTCATCGTCCCCAAAGCCTCTAGCCGGAGAACCGCCCACCTTCTAGGTTTAATATCTCTCTTGATACTCAACCAAATTAAGTGTGGTTTTTTCCTATAGACTAGTCTTGACTAAGAGAACATATCCATATGGTTGATCAAGTCTTAAATCAAGTCTATAAGAATGGAGAATCAAATGAAGCTCAATTTAGGGCTAAGTTTCAATTCCTTGGTCCAAAAGGGGAAGCCTCGATTTGATGCTTGTGGAAGCTTTGTGGGGGTCCCAAGAGCCTAAGAATGAATCCTCGAGCAGTGGTGAATTGCTTAGGTATGATTTCAACCAAAGTCAATTTGGGGGTCCGATCAAAGTCCACCTTAGGGTTC
The DNA here is from genome assembly GCF_001263595.1 of Phalaenopsis equestris. Lineage (NCBI taxonomy): Eukaryota > Viridiplantae > Streptophyta > Magnoliopsida > Asparagales > Orchidaceae > Phalaenopsis > Phalaenopsis equestris. The sequence goes on along the minus strand of NW_018165443.1, from coordinate 292,799 downwards.
TCTGGTGATGGGGCTTTTATGGGGGATCTTCCTCTCTCACTGTTGGGATGGTGTGGGTACAATTAATTTGGATTTAGTGGAGGTTTAGTGAGTGTCCTATTTCAGCCTTGAACTTGAGCTTCTAAAATTAAGCTCGAACTGTGGATTTAAGTGGCTAAGGATGGTTGTTTGAACTCAAGAGGTGTTAAGGAAGCTCGGGAAGCAATTTGGCAGTCTCCACAAGGAATTTCAAGCTCTCTTCATTTGAACATGGAGTGTGGGTTTAAATAGGGGGGAAGGAGAGGCCATCAAGGGCAATTGGTGGGTCTTTTAGATTTCTTATGTGGATACCAATAATGTGCAAAAATATAATTGGGATGAGACATCTTAGATGGGTTTAATTTTGAGTTTTAGCCATGGGAGAGCATTTAGCCATGGTTTTTCCGGCAACCTAGGTGGGTGGCCGACCAGGCTCAGGTCATCATCCAGTCCATAGAAGTCAGGGCTTGGGTTTGGTGTAGTCAATTGGGGTTGGTCATGTTTAAAGGAATTGAATTGAAATAGTATGGTGAAAGGGTCATTTTGGGTCAAATTGGGCCAAGGCATGGTTTGGGTTGGGTTCAGCCCTTATGGTTGGTCTTGAGTTGAAGAGGATCAGATGGGTCACTTAAATTGGTGTGAAGAAGTCTCCATCCAAGGGATTTTGGCTAAGCATGTGTTAAGAGGATTCATTAAAAGGGTTAAAAACTTTCTTAAAGGATTAAAACTGGCTCCTCCTTTTGCCATTAATATCTTTGTGATGTGACAAAGTATCATATGGCTTGCCTATGGCTTGGGAGTGGCTTCATGGCTTGTACTTGGCTTGGCTAATTTTCAAGAGAAGGAATTTTTAGAGTTTTTCATATTTTAGTGGAGTTTTTCATGAGGCTTGATTCGGAATTTAGGACTTTAGGAATGATTGGACTTTAGGAATGATTTTAATAGAATGATTTTAATAAAATGGATGATGAAGAGAAAGAATTGTCATGTGGGCTTTAGATTTAGGCTTTTGAAATTAAATGTGGTGGGCTTGGGCTTTTGAATTTGTAATTGATTTTGGGCTAATATTTTGGGCTAATTGAATGTTGAGTTTGGTGTCGGAATATGTCATGAAGGCTTTGGAAGAATTCACTTGAAGGCTCTGGAAGAATTTCAAGTGATTTTGAATTGAATTAGGGGCTAATTTAGTGGATTTAGGCATATTGTCAAAATTGCGGTTTTTTTTATTCTGGTAAAATTGGGCTTGCAATTGGGTCAAATTGAGCATAAATTTTATTTAGATTAGGATTGGGGAAACTGAATTTTGATTTGGAATTGAAATTGGGCAACATTGGGGTCAATTGAGCCAAAATTGGGGTTAATTTGGGGACATTTGGGCCTTTAAGGGCAAATTGAGGCTTTTGGTCAAATTGGGTCAAATTGATGATAAAAAATTGAAATTAGGAATATTTGGGTATTTGGGATGATTTTGTAGGAATATTTGGGATGATTTTGGAAATTTTGGGAATTTTTGGAATTTTTAGGTCATGAAGGGCATTTTGGTAATTTTAGCAATTTTGCGGGTATTTTGGGTAATCTTGGAAAAATTAGGTTATAGACGTATTTTGGTAATTTGGTGATTTTAGGTCAAAATGGGCCAACAAGCCATGAAGCCATACTAGACCAATAGGAGTCATATGAGGACTCATGGAGGACGCATTTTGGATGTTCAATGTGCTGGTTCTAACCCTCTTAGCCAACGACTAGGGGTACAAGGTCATCTATATGAGCTTTCCAAAATGGGTCAAGAGACCAACCTAAGGGGTCATATGGTTTAGGGTATGTGAGAAAGTGTAGTGTGTGCAAGTTAGCCCCACCAAGACCAGATCACCCAGGGTTAGTCCTAAGGTCTGACCATCTTATGGGGACTCCAATTGGGTTCCCCCATACTGACCCCACCTACTAAGTGCTAAAGGTTAGGACAAATATGTGGAACTCCAAACTGAGCAAAGAAGAGTTTGGAATTTCTAATTTCTAGTCCTCTAGAAATAATCAACAGGAGAGTCCTATGGCTACACCATAGGCTATGTCGGCGCTATTTTGTGTTGGAGGAGTTGCCCATAAGAAGTTGTCGGTCACCTGAATCGAAATCCCGTCGCTCGCTTCAGAAGGATATTTTAATTTACATATATATATATAGTTTAGAAAAATACGAAATCAAAATGACCCCATATTTTTCATAGTTTAAATGAAAGAGCACTATACCTCAAATCTTGTATCTATCCCGAAGGATAAACACAAAACTTGAGGATGAGGCTCGATCAAATAAACTAAGGAATATATGACATCCATTTGGTCTGGCAAACCTTTATATTTTCCTGCAAGTTCCCCTATTTAATATAAAGAATTAAATTGGGTTTATATTAAGTTGGGTTCGGACATGCTACTTATAAGGGCAAGGTATAAGGGCAAGCCCCTATAGTTAATTACATCTTAAATGACCAAAGTCATTTAAGAAAACTCTCGATAAAAATCAGAAAATATTATCTTCAGAGAGTTTTAAAGGGTAGGACTTTTCAATGAGATTGGACGTAGAGGTGTGAAAGGGGATTGGTTCAAATTTGGAATATTTTGTAGAGTCCAAAGGAGGAAGAAACTATAATAGGGGCTGTGATTAATTTTTCTTTTAATAACAATAGCATAATCACAAGCATCGCAAATCAGTTCAAATAGTTTCTCCCAGTTAGGTCAAAATATAGTAGGGGTTGTGATTAATTTTTCTTTTAATAACTCAAAGGCATTTAAACAGTTTTTAGTAAATTCAAATTTCTTGTCCTTTTCTAAAAGTTGGCATAGAGGTTTAGTTATTTTTGAAAAATCTTTAATAAAACGTCTGTAAAAACCAACATGTCCAAGAAAACTCCTAACCTCTCTTACATTAGTTGGAGGTGTTAGTTTAGATATAACTTGAATTTTTGTAGGGTCTGCTTCCATACCATTTTCTGAAATTTTATGCCCTAAGACAATTCTTCCTGCAACCATAAATTGACATTTCTCCTAATTTAGAACTAAATTAGTTCTTTTGTATAACTCCAAAACTTTTTCAAGATAATTTAAACATGCGCAAAATGATGTTCCAAATATAGAGAAATCATCCATAAATACTTCCAATTCATCATCAATTAACTTACTAAATATAGACATCATACATCTCTAGAATATTGTAGATGCATTACATAATCCGAAAGGCATTCTTCGAAAAGCAAAAGTTCCAAAAGGACTAATAGATGTTGTCTTTTCTTGATCCTCAAAATCAATAGGAATTTGATGGTAGCAGGTATATTCATCTAAAAAACAAAAAAATTTGTGCCCAGCAAGTCTATCTATTATTTGGTCTAAAAATGGTAAAGGGAAGTGATCTTTCCTAGTGGTAGTGTTTAATTTTCTATAATCAATGCAAATGCGCCACCCAGTAACTTGTCTGATAGGTATTAATTCATTATTCTCTTTTATTTCAACAGACACCCAGTAACTTGCAAATACACCACCCAGTAACTTGACAATACGCCACCCAGTAATACAACGAATTGGACTTACCCAAGCACTGTCTGAAATCGGATATATAATTTCAGTGTCCAACCATTTCAAAGTTTCCTTCTTGACTACTTCTTTCATCATTGGGATTAATCTTTTTTGTGGATCAACCCTTGGTTTATATTATTCATCTAGTATATTTTTGTGCATACAGATCGAAGGACTGATTCCCTTAATATCAGCTAAGGTCCAACTAAAAGTTTTCTTATATATTTTTAATGTATCCAAAAGTCTTTGCTCTTGCAGATCATTTAATTTTGAAGATATAATAATAGTTAGTGTAGATGAGTCTCCCAGAAACACATACTTTAAGTGGTTAGGCAATATTTTCAACTCAAGTTTAGGTGGTTTTATAATTGATGGAACTAGATTCTTTTCAGCATTTCTTGTGATATCCAGCATCTCAAATCTTCCCTGAACATAATCTAATTCTTCATTTTCTATTTCATCCAAAATAACTTCATCACTGTCTTCAAATTATTCTTTCTCTTCAAAATGTTCTTTAAAGTGCTCAATCAATAGATGTTCACTAATTTCCATGCGAAAACATTCATTATCTCTTTCAACAGCAGGGTATTTCATAGATTTCGCAATGTTAAAAGTCACTTCTAGATTGTTAACTCTCATAGTTAATTTTCCCTTTTGAACATCTATCATAGCTTTTCCAGTAGCTAAAAATGGTCTCCCTAAAATGATAG
>NW_018165443.1:286450-288279 GCF_001263595.1 Phalaenopsis equestris | reverse complement strand
GCATTTGCTCTAAAGCTTCTATGAAGGGAATATTTACTGTTAATTTCTTAAGAATTTCTAAAAACTTGGAAAATTGTTTATTTTGTTTGTGTTGCTTCAATCTTTGAGGAAACAGTGGTGGAGGTTTCTCCACAGTAATTTTCATTGGTGTAAGTGGATATTCTAAATCTGGGTATTCATGATCCTTTTCTTTTTCCGTATCCACTTTCACTTTTTTAGTTTTCGTTTCTTTATGTACTCGTATTTTCAATCCTTTTCCACTTCGTAATTGTATGGCTTTTATTTATTATTTTCCTTGATCTTTAGGATTTAGTTTCACAGTACTAGGAAAAGTTCCTAATGTTCGGTTACTAAGCGCAGTAGCGATATGCCCTAATTGATTTTCAATATTCTTGATAGCAGTTCCTCGATTTTGTAACTGATTTCCTTGAATTTGTAATTGATTTCCTTTATTCTATAATTGTTGACTCATGTTTAATATTATCTCTTCCATAGACAACTTCTTTTTCTTAATTTGAGTGTTACTGTTAAATCCTGGAGGATAAGAAGGTCTATAATTAACAGTTCCTTGGTTGGATGAATTTCCTAATGGGTTTACTGGGTTGTTCGCCCATTGTTGCTTTGTAGAAGAATTGTTATTCCAATTAAAATTTTGATGATTCTTCCAACCTGAGTTATAATAGTTCGAATAAGGGTTTTTGGGTCTATTATTAATAGCATTAAAAGTCTCATATGAAGGTTGAACATCCACAAATTGCCCAGATGAATTCTCTTCCATCATAGTAGGTGTTGGAGAATAATTCATTCCATAATGATCTAATTTCTTTGATATACAGCAATCTGCAAAGCTAACATAGATAACGCATCAGAATCGTGGATACTAGCTACTCTTTTAGGATTTTCCCTTTTAGAGGGCCATTGAAAATTGTTGGTAGCTATTTCTTTTATTAATGAATAAGCCTCATCAAAACGTTTGACATTAAAGAACCACCAGTCGAAGCATCTATAATCGATCTAAGTGATCCCACTAATCTATTACAAAAAGTTTGAATTATCAATCAATCTGCTAACGAATGATGAGGGCACTTCCTAACCTAAGAAGATCTTTAAATATCTTTAAATATCTCCCAAGCTTCATCTATCGACTCTCCATCAATCTGACAAAATGATGTTATGTCATTTCTAAGTTTAGCAGTTTTGGATGGAGGGAAATATTTGGATAGAAATTTTTGTACAGGTTCTCCCCAATTTCTAATAGATCAAGCTGCTAACAAATTTAACCACATCTTAGCCTTATCCCTAAGTGAAAAAGGAAAAATTCTAAGTCTAACAGCATCGTTCGAAACTCTGTCAAATTTAAAGGTAGCATAAAGTTCTAAAAAACTAGTGAGGTGTAAATTAGGATCTTCATTTGGTGTACCTCTGAATTGATTGTTTTGTATCATTTGGATAATAGAAGGTTTAAGCTCAAATGAATTAGCAGCTACATCAGGATTTTGGATAGATAAGTGAATTTCATATGCTGTAGGATTTGCATATTCTCGTAGAGGTTTAGGTTGGTGTTCATTTTCTATTCTTTGATTGTTTACGTTGTTTTCCATTGTGTCAGGATTTCTAGGTTCTCTTCTTAGTTTTCTAATTCTTCTAACAGTGTGTTCTAACTCTGAATCGTAGGGTATAAGATTTTGAGGTTCAAATTTATGCATACAATTGAAATTAGTACGAATTTACACATACAATTTAAAATCAGTACACAGAAAAGTAGTTAACTAAATATGAAAATAAGTTGCAACTTAAGTAAAAGTTTTCTAATAGTCCTAATTTGTCCG
>NW_018165443.1:286000-286359 GCF_001263595.1 Phalaenopsis equestris | reverse complement strand
TGACAGCGACTTTATATATGCTTAAAAATATAAGTAATTAATACTGCTGCTAAATCAGCAACGTTCTCAATAACTATACTAAAACTTAAAAACAGTTATATATTTGATAAAGATGTATATATAAAATATGCAATAATGGTAAAGTCACACTTATCAGCTCAAGTATACGTATCGCTGATGTAATATAGGGCTCTAATGAAGTCCTAGATATCGATCCCACAGGGAGTAATATTAGAGGCTACGAACTAAGATTTTAGAAAATCAATACTTAATCACAACAATATAATCCAAATTGCTTATCTGTCACTAATAGACAATTGAAATAAATATATAATTTTAATAACTCTTAAATAACTAAT
>NW_018165443.1:285742-285977 GCF_001263595.1 Phalaenopsis equestris | reverse complement strand
AAAATATAAGAAAGCATCCTTCTCCATGTCAAGAAATTATAGTGAATGGATAAAGTGAATCAGTTCAAATTGTATTGTGCCAAATAGAAGCATACATACTCTTTACCCTTTAGTCCAGGCATAAAGAACATTAACTAATCCCATGCTTGGTTACTGAATCTACGGCTAGGCTGGAAGAGTATCGGCTCTCACTTCGGAGCTCCCATGTTCCCCTCACCTGAGGGATAACATCTAC
>NW_018165443.1:276896-285732 GCF_001263595.1 Phalaenopsis equestris | reverse complement strand
TTCACTTTAGTTGTAAAACTCAACATATTTTAATAAATCAATTGGCCAGATTGAAAGTAAATTAAGATCGAAGTGAAAATATCATCACAACTTCTTTAATATTTTCAAGGCTCAACCAATTCAAATCACCATTTAACAAATCTCAACACAAGAAGAAAGACAAAGAAAACTACTCAGAACTCATGGGGAAGACACAACAAAACTTGAAATTCATAAATAAAAGCAAAGTCATACAAACTACAACAAGTAAATAACACTTATCTCTAACTCCTCCCCAAGCAAACTCCTTGAAGTTCCTCTAAATCTCTTCCTTTCTTTACAACACATAGAATTCTTCTTCGAAGCGGCAAGGAGGAAGAAATATCTCACTTTCCCTCCACTCTTACAATCTCTCAAAGAATTCCTCACAATCTAACCTTAAATTAGACTCTCTACACACTACTGGAACCTCTCTAACACTCGCAACTCCCTTCTCCAGAGCCTCCAGTGCCTCCAATTTTCAGCCAAAGTCTTCTTTTAAAGTTGTAGAAGAGTTTTTCGAAGAGTTGTCTAAGCATCCCTCTAAAAATTGTCCACATTCAATGCACCTTTTGAAATAATCGTCGATCTCACCATCGACGGCCTCAAGGGTTTCGTTGGCGGGCCTTTTAAATTATTTGATACGGAGTCTGGGAAAAATCTCACCGTCGGCGTTGTTGGGCTCGCCGTCGGTGCCCTAGTTCAATTCTTCACATTTTGGTCCTTTTCGCTCCAAATTTGCTTCTTTTTGCATCTTTTTGCTACAATGACCATAATTCATCATACCTGAAACAAAACATCAAAAATACCTTTCTTTAAAGTGCAATATCATTAAAAATAGTGTAAAATAGGTATGAAAATCTCAGCATATTTTCCTTTGGTCACCAAGCATCTCTGATTGAAGCTTCCCTTTTTAAAGCAAAGGTATTGAACTACTGCTTATCCCGAGCATATTTTGATTCTCCATTTGCTTGGGCTTAATTTTATGGCATCTTAAACATATAAATATGTTGCTCTAAGATATGTTCCTCTAGTTTAGACGAGCATTTTAAAAAAAAAATCATTCAATTTGATTGAGAAATGGGGAGATATCAAGCCTTGAAGATGGACAATTCTCGGGCTAGGCCATTGGGGACAATGATGGAGCGTCGTTCGATCGAGCGTGTATCAGATGAATGGTCAAGATGAAGCCGGACAGTGCTTCTTTACATGAACTGTGGGACGCGTGGCTGCTAGCGTGGATGATTGCGACAAATGGGAGCGCGCCACGTGGAACTTCGGAGCTGCCTAGGATCCAATCAGCGTCGCGCGTTTAAATAGATAAATAGGGATTTAAACAATTCAAAAAATACTCCCTAACTTCAAAAATTTATATTTTGGTGTAGAAAATTTAAAAAAATAAAATAAAAATACCCACTTGCTCAATGAATAGAGGAGAACAATATGGATTAAATTTTGTGTCCGTTTGATGCATATTTAATTTTTAAAACATCAATTAGGGTTAGGAGTCTTTTAATTCTCTATGCATATAGGCATTTCACCATAGCTTGAATTTTGGCATGTTGTAGCCTCTGTAGCCTCTGTCAAGGGGAACATTCCCTGATTTTTTCCAAAGCCAGAGAAGACCTCTAGACAGATATCCATATTTTTCAAGTTTGTATATATTATTTGCTTAAATTAATCATGATAATTAGCATGTTGCTTCAAAAAATTGAAGCAAATTTTGGAAGGTTTATGATGATCAGAGAACCCTTAGGAAAATTTCTCATGAGTCAAGTCATTCAAAATAAACCTAATTAGCCTAAACCCTATACACTAAGGTAATTAATTTTGGAAACGTCCTTCGGGATAGATACAGGATTTGAGGTATAGCGCTCGATCATTTAAACTATAAAAAGGTGAGGTCAGTTTGATTTCATAATTTTCTAAACTTAAACTTCCTTCTAAAGCGGGCGACGAGATTTTGATTCTGGTGACCGACAGCTTCTTATGGGCAACTCTCCAAACCAAAATAGTGTCGACACTGCCGAGGCGATTATTGGCGTAGTGATGGAGTTCTATGCCAATTTCAAGGAGACTTCTGAAGACTTTGTGTTTGTTCGTAGAAAAATGGTGGAGTTTACTCTGAGTAAAATTAATGAATTTTATCAGTTAGAAGATGTGTATAGATGTCAATATAAGTCATTTTCTACTACGGATGAGGCCTTGGATGAAGTTACTTCTTCACTTACTTATGGAAGAGGAACTTGAAAGGTGAAGAATGGAGTTAAGGTAAGCTTTCCTGGTAAGAGAATGGAGTTAAGGTAAGCTTTCCTCTTTCTATGTTAAATGTAGTATTTAAGGCCTGGAACTATTTTATTTTTGGAAGAATGATACCAAAAAATCATTATAGTGAGGTTAAATGGGATAGAGCCATCTTAAAATTTTGTATCCAGCAGACAAAAAGAATAGATGTAGGCTCTATTATTTATAGAAACACTAGATCTATTGCTTTTAGAGAGACTTCTGGAGGTTTAACACACACCCTACTCTGATCTTTACATTATGTGAACAGGCCGAAATTGATTATAGACTAGAGGAAGTAAGGATTAAACCTCTAAGACCTATTGGACCTGCCAATATAAGACTTATGAATCTCATGTTGGATGGATATGTGGAAGTAGGACCAGGGATATTCCTTCAACTTTAGGTACTTCTAATACCCCTACTAGCCAAGAACTTATGGAACAAATGATGATCCAACACGGATATATTTTGAGAATGGATCATAGAATAGAAAATATGGAGGGAAGAAATGCTCACAGGGAGGAGGGAAGAAATGCTCACTTTGATGATTTGATAAGAAAAAAGTATGAATATGATGCTGCTTATGATGATGCAATGGTCAAATTCATGAAGGGTGATCACTCATTTCAGTTTCTTACTCACCCTGTTTTTACTACATATCAGCAGCAGAATTTGGATGTGGATGATGATGAAGAAGAAGATGATGATTGGTGATGTTTTAGTTAGATTTTTGTTTAGTTTATGTTTAATTGTACTTTATTTTTGAGACTGTTTGTTTGTGGAATGTGGTACTTCGGAAGGACATTTTCAGTTTCTTTCATAAATTTTTGTTAGCAAATTTATGAAAGAAACTAAAAATTGTCAAATGACAGTTTGTTTATGTTTAAATGTACTTCGGAAGGACATTTAAGTTTAGAAAAGTATGAAATCAAACTGACCCCATATTTTTATAGTTTAAATGAAAGAGCACTATACCTCAAACCTTGTATCTATCTCAAAGGATAAACACAAGACTTGAGGATGAGACTCGATCAAATAAACCAAGAAATGTATGACATCTGTTTGGTCTGCGAAACTGAAAAGTATGAAATCAAAGTGAAAATTGTCAAATGACAATTTGTTTATGTTTAAATGTACTTCGGAAGGACATTTAAGTTTAGAAAAGTATGAAATCAAACTGACCCCATATTTTTATAGTATAAATGAAAAAACACTATACCTCAAACCTTGTATCTATCCCGAAGGATAAACACAAGACTTGAGGATGAGGCTTGATGAAATAACTAAGAAAGGTATGACGTTCGTTTGGTCTGCGAAACCGTTTTATTTGCCGACAATTTTCGCTATTTAATATGAAGAATTAAATAGGGTTTATATTAAGCTGGGTTCGAGAAATGCTTCATATAAGGGCAAACCCCTATAGTTAATTACATCTTAAATGACCGAAGTCATCTAAGAAAACTCTTTATAAAAATCAAGAAATGTTATCTTCAAGGAATTTAAAGGAAAGGACTTTTCAATGAAATCGGAAAAAGAGGTGCGAAAGGGGAATGGTTTGAATTTGAAACATTTCATTTTTGGAATCCAAAGGAGGAAGATCAAGGGGATTTCATAGATTCAGAGGAAAAAACCTCGGTGACTTCCAAGTCTATCCTATTGTTTAACTTCAATTTAGATGAAAAATCATTTGAGTGTTTCATCCTACAAATTTTATTAATTTAGGGTTAGGGCTTACATTTATTACATTTATGTGAAGCAATCACACAAATAGCCTAGAAGATGTGAGGATTTAGGTCGCGTCAAACGATAACCTCAGAATCATAAAATGAGTTAGGGATTATATTGTACAGCAGAGCTATACAAATGCCTAAACATGAGATGAGGATTTATGTCGCACCAGGCAAACAACCTCGAAGTTCTATGGCTTTGTTGTTTAATTCTAAGGAAAGAAGTTGGTTTATCTGGTGAAGTCATGTTTTGCTTTTGAAGATGGTCGTGCTGGCCTCCAGGCTCCTTGCCGTTACGAGTTTGAGTTTTCTAGGGTGTCAAGTTAAGATGTCAAATCAGGTGGCCCTATGGTTGAAGTTCTTTAATTTTTTATGGGGGGATGTTAAAGTTGATTAGAGCAACACCAGTTAGGATCTCATGGTTCCCTCGTTCCTGCACCACTAGTTTTTATTGGATTCACTTAGTCCAAATGAATTTACTAAACTCAACTTAATGAGTTCCATAATTTCATTTAGACAGTGGGAAGCCTCGTTAGCAACTGTAGGTTACCTCCTCCGAGGAATTCCCGATCATCTGATAGAGACGTCTTAATTTAGCTGTAGTTTTTGTTTTGTGTAATGTTTGTGAATGAATTTTGAGTTCTTTTATATTTTGAATGTTGTGGCGGTGAATTTTATTTTGGTTGATTTTAATTTTAGTTTTGGTTTTGGTATTGTGGCTATCCTGATAGTTTTAGTTTTCATGCAGGGTGACATCGTTGTTTAGCATGCAAGTTTTGCAAGTATAAGATGTACAGGAAAGACAACAAGAAAGAAGACGCTGAAAACTGTAAAGCGTACCTGGCGAGTCTTCTCGTCCCACCACCTGAAACTCAAAATGCATGTCAGGGCATTTCATGTAGAGGCAAAAAACTAATGTTTTCCTAGTTTTCCTAACCCTAGGTCATATCTTGGTGGGTCCTTAGGAGTTTAATTAAGGATGATTTTGTTAGGCAAAGCATATTAAGTTTAGTAGACCTCTGAGGTATCCAACATGTTAGGAGGAAGAAGCAGGTCCATGCTTCCCTCTTATCACCTGGTGAAAAGCCTTCAACTAATTTAAACTTATTGTGCTGCTTAATAATTCACACTATGAACACCCTAATGCTCAATGAACATTGATGCCCTGATTATCCTTAAGAGTAGAGTAATTATCATTTGTAATTTAATTTTGAAGATTATGTGAATGAAGACCCTTAAAGTGGAGCAAGCTAGTGTTGTTGGAACACTTAGCCAAATTTTGGTCCTAATTGGGTTTGTAGTATTTTAAAGGTCTTAAATTTTAGTAATGTTTTTTTTTTTCTTATCCTCGTTTAATCAGTCTTGATTTAACTTAGATCATTACTAAGCCCTTAAGACCTAGGTGAGTGTCTTAATTAATTTTGAAAAGGTTAAATTTTGGGTGATCATGATTCATTATTTGAATTTCATTTGAACCTCAAATAGGGGTATTAAATTGATTAATTATTGACTTCAAAAGTCTTACCCCTAAGTCCTAGGTTTTTTTTTAATTTTGATAAATTTCCAAATTTTAATAATTTAGAAATTTATTAATTTATCCTTTTAATTAAGAAAGTGAGGTTGGTTTCTACCAATGAAACCCCTTTTAATTTTAGTCTTCCAAACATGTTAATTAAGATCAGAGATTGCCCATTTTTCTCCCTGAATTAAGCCTAAATGTTAATTAAGGCCAAATTTCTAAAATTGCACTTTTGCCCCTAAGGCTCTAACACTTCATAATTTGTGAAATTCAAATAAAATGACTTTGAAATTTTTATCCTACCTCATTCATGGTTCAATTAAGACATCAGAGGAGAAAATGTAAATTTTTAAAAGTTAATTTAATTTATATAGTTATTTTCATGCAAAAATGGGATTTTTCAAAGAAAATTTGGTAACTTGACCAAGGTGAAGTCTAATCACTTCAAATTTTTGCTGGAGGTAGACCTAGACTAGAGAGCCATTTGGACAAAATTTCATGATTTTTAAGTTTTATTTGAATTATTATAATTATTTTAATTTTTGGGGTATTTATTAAATATAAAATATTTTAAATGAGAAAAATTAAGTTTCATATTTTTAAAAAATCTTCCTAAAGTCAGAAAACCCAGAGAATCAAATTTTATAATTTTTCTAGTTTTTCTTTGATTTATTGGAATTATTTTAGTGGAAATCCATTGTTTAGCCTTTAAAAATTAGTTTAAGCTTCAAAATATAATATCTTTATTTAGAAAACTAGGAAAAATATCCCAATTGTTTTTAAGTGCTTAGAAAACAAATTAGAATATTTCCATGAATTTTATTATTCTTGTGATTTTTATGAATTTTTAATTATTTAAATATTTAAAATAGGCTAAAAATGAAGTTTTTATTTTAAATACCATTTTATTTTTCTAAAATTTCCTTGATCACAGAGAACTCCAAAAACAAGTTTTCATAATTTTTTTGAGTTATATTTTGATCATTAAAAATTATTTTTAGTGCCAAAAAGGATATTTAACTTGAAAAATCAATTTAGACCATCAAATGGACTCAAAATGCTTTGTTTTTTTATGAAGAGTTCTCTTGATCTTAGAAAATAGTGGAGATCAAAAATCAAGTCATTTTGAAGTTTATATTTTCCAAAATTAATTATCTTATTGATTTAGGGTTTATAAAGATTAGGTTCATTTTGAATGACTTGCTCATGAGAAATTTTCCTAAAGGTTCTCTGGTCATAGTGGTTCTCTGGTCGAAATTTTCCTAAAGGTTCTCTGGTCATAGTAAACCTTCCAAACTTTTCTTGGATTTTTCTAAGAAACATGCTAATTATTATGATTAATTTATGCAAACAATGTGTATAAACTTGAAAAATATAGATCTCTATTTAGAGGTCTCCTCTAGCTTTAGAAAAATCAGGGAAGGTTCCCCTTGATAGAGGCTATAACATGCCAAAAATTCAAGCCATGGTGAAATGTCTATATTCATGGGCAATCAAAAGACTCAAGACAATGTTTAATTAATTAAAAATAAAACATGAATCAAATTGATTTCAAATTATTTCCACATTGTTCTCCTCTGTTCACTGAGGAAGAAGGTTTTTTTATTTTATTTTTGTGATTTTTCTACACCAAGATATGAATTTTTAAAGTTAGGGGTCATTTTTTGAATTATTTAAATTCCTATTTATCTATTTAAATGTACGGTGCTGACTGGATCCTAGGCAGCTCCGAAGCTCCACGTGACGCGCTCCCATTTGATTTTGTCGTCCATGCTAGCAGCCACGCATCCCGCGATTCATGTAAAGAAGCGCTGTCCGGATTCATCTAGACCGTCCATCCGATACACACTCGATCGAAAGACGCTCTGTCATCATCCCAAATGGTCTAGCCCAAGAACCATCCACCTTCAAGCCTTGATATCTCCCTCATTTCTCAACCAAATTGAATGAAATTTTTTTTTAAAATGATCGTCTATACTAGAGGAACATATCTATATAGTTAAGATGTCATGAAATCAAGCCCAAGCTAATGGAGAATTAAAAGAGGCTCGAGATGAGGATGAGTTCAATACCTTTGATCTGAGAAGGGAAGCTTCAATCAGAGATGCTTTGCACGTTCGTTGGGATCCAAGGAGGCTAGGGATTGAGCCTCTGGTTGTTTTTAAATGCCTAGACCCAAATTTGACCAAGGCTGATTTCAGTTGTTGATCAAAGTCTATACTGGGGGCTCTGTGGAAGGGGGATTTGATGGAGCTTTGGCTTCTTTCAGTGTTGTGAAGGTGTGGGTAAGTTTAATTTGAGTTTGGTGGACTGTGGGGTGTATTGAGCTCTTGAGCTCTTTCTTTGTTTTAGGCAGAAGTTTGAGCTCAAAATTGAGCTTTCACAGTGGGAACCAGTGGGGGAATATGGTTGGATTGCACTGAGGAGGTCTTAAAGAAGCTTTGTGACTGATTTGGGAAGCTCTCACTGAGAAAATTTTAGCACTCCCTCCATGGCCGTGGAGGTGAGCTTTTATAAAAATGGCTAAGGGGTGGCTGTCATGGCCAATTGAAGGGTGCAATGTGGTGCTTAGGTGGAGGGCAGAGAGGCTCCAACATCTCATTTGGGTGAGGTGGCCACTAGGTTTTATTTGGGTGAGACTCAAGGGGAGGTGGCCCTTGAATTTGGCTTTTTCGACGACTAGGCTGGCCGACCATGGAAGGAGGAGGTGGATAGGAGGTCAGGGAACCCAGGGGAATCTTTCACAGCAATTTAATGGGCTGAGGTTTAGTTTTGACAAAAAGATCTTAAGTCTAAGAAAATATGGAAATAAAATCCCTTAATTTAGGGAACCATTGGTCAATGTCTCACTTAGCTTTGGTTAGGTGAGTTTTGGCTCAGTCTTACGGTCCAACTAATGGCTATGGAATCATTAATTTTGTGACTTTGGGGTGGTTATGCCACATTTAGTGTATAGGTCCAAGTGGGTGAAAATGACCAAAAATTAGGTTTGGGCTAGGTTAGGCATGTCAATTGGTCTTGTTGAGATTTTCATACCTCTTTTATACTGTTTTTAATGATATTGCACTTTAATGAAAGATATTTTTGATGTTTTGTTGCAAGAATGTCGAATTAGGGTCAATGGAGCAAAAAGATGCAAATAGGAGCAAATTTAGAGCAAAAATGACCAAAATGTGGAGAATTGCACTAGGGCGCCGACGGCGCCATCGAGGCCCGCCGACGGCGCCCTCGATGGTTATGTGACATGTACAATGGATAAGGCCGGATTTTGGAGGGGTGCATAAGG
>NW_018165443.1:253283-260175 GCF_001263595.1 Phalaenopsis equestris | reverse complement strand
AAAAAGGAGCAAATTTGGAGTGAAAAGGACCAAAATGTGAAGATTTGAACTAGGGCGCCGACGGTGAGCTCAACGACACCGACGGCGAGCCCAACGACGCAGACAGTGAGATTTTCCCGAGACTCCAGAACTAATTCACTAAGAAGGCCCGTCGACGACGCCCTCGAGGCCGCCGACGGCGAGCTCGGCAGTTATGTCCAACTAAGCATTGGATGAGGATGAATTTTGGAGGGTTGCTTAGGAAACTCTTGGGAAAGCTCATTCACAACTTTAAACGAAGATTTTGGCAAAAAATTAAAAGGTCCTGCATGTTAGAAAGGTCCTGGAGAGGGAGAGACTCAGAATTGAAGTGCGAAAAAAAGTGTAGAGAGTCTAAATTTTGAGGATCTCTTTGAGAGATTGTAAGAGTAGAGGGAAAGTGAGAGATTTCTTCCTCCTTGCCTCTTCGAAGAGGAATTTTGTGTGCTGTAAAAAAAGGAAGAGATTCAGAGGAACTTCAAGGAGTTTTCTTGGGGAGAAATTAGAGATAAGTTTATTTATTGTTGTAGTTTGTATGACTTTAATTTTATATATGAATTCCTAATTTTATTGTGTTTTCTCTCATGAGATCTGAGTATTTTTCTCTGTCTTTCTCCTTGTATTGAGATTTGTGAAATGGTGATTTGAATTGGTGAAGTCATGAAAATGTTAAAGAAATTGTAATGATCTTTTCACTTCGATCTTAATTTACTTTCAATCTGGCCAATTGATTTGTTAAAATATGTTGAATTTTACAACTAAAGTGAAGATTACATCCATGATTCAGGAAGGACAAAGCCCTTAGATGTTGGGTGCAAATAAATAGGGAAATAACATTATCGGGCGTAAAATTGGAGATTTTAGAGAGACAAACTAAAAGCCTCAATTTGGTCATATCGTTTGGGTGTTGAAGTGTAGATGTTAGTCTTCAAGTGAGGGGAACGTGGGAGCTCTGAAGTGAGAGCCAGTATCCTCCCAGCCTAGCAGCAGATTCAGTAAACAAGTGTAGGATTAGTCAATTTTCTTTATACCTGGACCAAAGGGTAAAGAATAGGTATGCTCCTATTTTGCAGAATACAAATTAAACTGATTCACTTTATCCATTCACTATAATTTATTGATAAGGAGAAGGATGCTTTCTTATATATTAAATATCACATTAAAAATCTCATTAGTATAATTAATTATTTAAGAGTTAATAAAATTTACATTTTTATTTCAATTGCCTATCAGTGACAGAAAAGCAATTTGAATTCCATTGTTGCGATTGAGTATTACTTTTCTAAAATCTTAGTTCGTAGCTTCTAATATTACTCCCTATGGGATCGATATCTAGGACTCCCTATATTACTTGAACGATACATATACTTGCGTTGATAAGTGTGACTTTACAATTATTGAATATTTTATACATCCATCTTTATCGAATCTATAACTGTTATTAAGTTTTGGTACAGTTGCTGACGAAATAAATCTTTTAGCAGCAGTATTAATTACTTATATTTTTAAGCATATATGAAGTTGCTGTAAAAAATCTGGAAAAATATTCCAATTGCTTATAAATGTCTAGAAAACAATTTAGAATATTTTCATGAATTTTATTATTTATGTGAATTTTATGAATTTTTAATTATTTAAATATTTAAAATGGGCTTAAAAATAAAGTATTTATTTTAAAATCAAACGGAGCTCCATCATCGTCCCCGATAGCCTAACCCGAGAACCGTCCTTCTTCCAAGCTTGATATCTCCCTCATTTCTCAACCAAATTAAGTGAATTTTTTTAAAATGCTCGTCTAGACTAGAGGAACATATCCATATGGTTAAGATGCCATGAAATTAAGCCCAAGCAAATGGAGAATCAAAAGAAGCTTGAGAGGAGAAGAAGTTCAATACCTTGGCTTTGAGAAGGGAAGCTTCAATCAGAGATGATTGGCACGTTCGTTGAGGTCCAAGAGGGCTAAGGATTGAGCCTCTTACTGTGGCGTAAGGTCTAGGTATGAATTCAACCAAGCTCAATTTTAGGTGTTGGTCAAAGCTATGTTAGGGGCTTGTTCAGAGGGATATTTGATGGGGCTTTGCCTTCTCTTATTGTTGTGAAGGTGCGGGCACCAATAATTGGAGTTTGGTGGAGTTTAAAGGGATGTCCTGTTTCTGCTCTAATTTTTTAGCTCAAAATTAGGGTTACACAGGAGAAATTAGGGCAATGAAGTGATTGGATTGTAGTCTGGAGGTTTTAAACAAGCTCAGGGAGTAATTTGGAGGTCTCTCTCTGAGAAAATTTTAGCACACCTCTCCTGGCCATGGGGGGAAGCTTTTTATAAAAATGGCTAAGGGGTGGCTGTCATCACCAATTGAGGGGTGAAAATTGGTGCTTAGGTAGAAGGCAGAGAGGCTCTAACATCTCATTTGGGTGAGGTGGCCTCTTGGTTTGATTTGGGTGAATTTCAAGAGGAGGTGGTCCTTAGTTTTGGCTTCTCCGATGCTAGGGGGAGGTGTCTACGAGCTCAGGGAACCCAGTGGAATATGTCACATCAATTTAATAGGGTAAGGTTTAGTTTTGGCAAAAATATCTTAAGCCTATGCATATTTAAAAACATATCCCTTAATTTAGGGGACCATTGGTCCATGGCTCACTTAGCTTGGTTTAGTTGAGTGTTGGTTCAGTCTTAGGGTCCAACTAATGGCTAAGGGGTCATTAATTTGATGACTTTGGGGTGGTTAGGCTACATTTAGTGCATGGGTCCAAGTGGGTGCAAACGACCATAAATTAGGTTTGGGCTAAGTTAGCCATGTAAATTGGTCCAAATAAATATTGCATTTGGTGTAAGTGATTGTAAGGAACAATTTTGGTGAAGGATGAAAAGGGTTTTGAGTTCAATTAGAGGGTCAACTTGAAGGATTTTGGAGATTTGGTCATTTTGGGCATGTTAGGCTAGACTTGGCCCTAGATTGGGTTATACTTGGGATAAGTCCAGATTTACTATTGAAAATGGTCAATATTAATGCCATGAAAAGTTTTCAACATGAATTGGGTGCCATTTTTTGGGTTAAGGCATTCAATTCGGTGAAATTTAGGGACATAGCCAAGTTGGGGCAAATTTGGGGATTTTTGGACTTAAGTTGAAATTAAGTGAAATTGAGGTTTCACCAAGGCCAATTGAAGGTCAATTTTGATGTTTAGGAATGTTATGAAGAGTTTAAAACATCAATTGTGGTCAATTGAGTGGGCTATGAGTTCAATTTGGTGGATTAGGTCATGTGCCCAAAATTGGGGGTTTGAACTATATCAAAATTGGGCTCAAAGAATGGGTCAATTGAGCTTAGATTTGTTTTATTTTGGTCACATTGAGGCTTAATTTGAGTTTTTGATTGAAATTTGGGGAGATTGGGATCAAATTGATGGACATTTGAGTTGACTTTGAGGAAATGTGGGCCTTTAAAGGCAATTTGGGGGTTTTGATTAAAGATGGTCAAATTGGCCAAATTGGGTCATGTAGTAGTTGAGAAAAATGAGATTGAGAATATTTGAAATATTTTGGAATTTTTGGGATTTTTTAGAATTTTTAAAATTTTGGGCTAATGAGGGGCATTTTGGTAATTTGGTAATTTTTTTGTGATTTTGGGTAATTTGGATGTTTTCAAAAGGTTTGAAATGATTTTTGATCAATTTTGGGTATTTTGGATAAATTTGAGAATGTTGGCCAAATTTAGGGTTCAAGGGTATTTAGATAATTTGGGGGAGTTTGGGGGCAAAAGGCTAGGCTGAGTATTTTGGGTAAAATTGGGGAACTAACCACCAAAAGTAAGCCATTGATCAATGGAAATCCCATTTGGGTCCTCTATGTACCGATCTTAGCTAAACCCTTGCCTAGGGCTAGTAGGTTTAGGGGACCATCTACATGAGTTTCCGAAAGGCTCAAGGGACCAAAGTCAGCAAATTATGGGTTTAGGGTAGTCAGTGATTGTGAGTGAAGTGAGTGCCTTAGAGTGCCTTAGCTCTAGACTTGCCTTAGCTCTAGACTAACACCCAAGGTCAACTCTAAGGTCAAATAGCCCTATAGGAACTCTCCTTAAGCTCCCCCATAATGACCCCACTTACTAATTGCCAGAGGTTAGGACCAATATGTGGAACTTCAAGTTGAGTAAAGAAGAGTTTAGAATTCTTAATTGTGATGGTGCCTTTTCTAGTTTTCTAAGAATAATTAATAGGAAAGTCCTATGGCTAGACCCTAGGCTACTAAATAGAAAGTCTAGACCTCAATCAAAAGTGAGGTCAATAGGCTTTGAAGCAGACGAGGTTATGCGTGTGATTCCTTCAAACTTTTGAGCATTTCCTCTCATTCGGCTATCCACTCAAAGCTATTTTGTTCTTTTAGTACTTTGAAGGAAGCTGCACACCTATCACCTAACATAAAAAAAACCCGGTTGAGTCCTACTATCCGACTATTTAACTTCTATACTTGGTATTCCCATGAGCTAACACAATAAGTACAATTTTAAAAATCAGACGGTTCAATTAGTTTGATCGTGAATCGACTGGTGCTCCAGTTTTGATCAGGCTAAAAACAGCCCCCGCCTTTGACCAGCTAGAACCAACCTTAAAACCGGTGAATCGGTGACGATTCAAATGAATCACTTTTATATTTAATTTTAATTTCTTTGGGCAATCCATGAATATTTATATTACAAATCCTAGTTGCCAAGGAATTTAATTTTTATGGTTGAAAAGCTCTACAGCTATGCCTTCCTTTTATAGAGATATGCATAATTTCTAAACACAAAACTACCAATGTAAAACTAAAGGTAGCTAGGAGAACTTTATATGCAGGATTTTTAGGAATATTTAAATGCATACCACTCAAATCTTATTTATTTACATAACTAACACATGAACTTGTATTTTTTTATAAACATACCACTCAAATATTTTTAAAAAATAAAAAAAAATCTCATTAGGATCTTAGAATATAGGTACTCTCAATGGTAAATTAATGGAATTAGTTGATATTATGATTTAATATCTTCTGTATTCAAGAAACTAAGTGGGTTAGAGAAAAGGCTAAGGAGATTGATAATTTAGGTTTTAAACTTTGGTATTCTAGTAAGAGTCGCACTAGAAATGGTGTAGGTGTAATTATAGATAAGAGTTTGAAAGATAATGTTGTAAAAATTAATAGAGTTGGAGATAGAATTATAGCCCTTAAGATTATCATTGATGCTAAGATTTTTAATATTATAAGTGGTTATGCTCTTCAAGTAAGTTTAGATACAGAGTCTAAAGATAAATTTTGGAATGACTTAGAAGACTTAATACAAATCATACCTTTTGAAGAAAGAATTTTATTGGAGGAGATTTAAATGGACATGTCGGTAGAGTGGTAGAAGATTTCAGAAATATTCATGGTGGCAACGGTTTTGGAGTAACTGATGAAGAAGGTAGAGCTATTTTAAATTTTTCTTTAGTGTATGATTTTGTTATTACTAATACTTTATTCAAGAAAAGAGATGAACATCTTATTAATTATAAGAGTGGATCTAATAAAACACAAATTGATTATTTTCTTATGAGAAGAAGAGATCGTCGCGATTGTAAAGATTGTAAGGTCATTCCAAGTGAAAATTTAAGTACCCAACATCGTTTATTAGTTTTAGATTTTAAGATTAAGAATTGTAAAATAAAAATAACTAAGACTCATCATCGTAGAATTAAATTGAGAAACTTAAAAGACACAAAAAAAATTATTTTTATGAGTAAAATTCAAGTTATGAGTAAAATTCAAGATCATGAAGAAGCAAATGTGATGTGGGATAAAGTAACAAACACTATTAAACAAGTAGCAAAAGATGTAAATGAGAATCAAAATAAAAAAGTTTTTATAAATAAAAATAGTTGGTGGTGGAATAATAATGTGCAAGAAAAGATAAAATATAAGAAGTTATGTTATAAAAATTAGTTTAAATTTAAAAACTGAGAGAACTGGGAAAAATATCAAGCGGTCTGCAGGGAGTCTAAAAGAACAATCTGTGACGCTAAAAATTCTACTTTTAATGATCTTTATAATAAATTAGATACTAAGGAGGGTGAAAAATATATGTATAAACTAGCCAAACAAAGAGAAAATAAAAGTAAAGATTTAACTCAAGTAAAGTGTATTAAAGATGAAAATTAAAAAGTACTTTTCTAAGAAAAAATATTCAACATAGGTGGGTGAGTTACTTTGATAAACTTTTTAATGAAGTTTCTGAAAAAACAATCGACCTTAGTGATCTTAATATCATAAATAATAATAAAACGTTTCATTTTTACTGTCGCATTAGTAAAAAAGAAGTTGAGGAGGCTTTAAAGAAAACCAAGGGTGGAAAGTCTGTAGGACCTAATGATATCCCAATTGAAGTGTGTAAATATTCGGGAGATTTGGGAGTTTTCTTGGCTTACTAAACTCTTTAATATTATTTTAAAAACTAAAAAGATGCCTCAGGAGTGGAGGAAGAGTATTTTGGTCCCCATTTTTAAGAATAAAGGGGATGCACAAGAGTGTACAAATTATGGAGGAATTAAGTTGATGTGTCATACTTTAAAATTATGGGAGAGGGTAATTGAACATAAGTTAAGAAGCATCATAAAAATTTCCCATAATCAATTTGGATTTATGTCGGGGAGGTCAACTATGGAAGCTATACATTTATTAAGAGGTTGATAGAGAAGTTCAGAGATAATAAGGAGAAGATACATTTGATTTTTATTGATTTAGAAAAAGCTTACGATAAGGTTCCAAGAGATATCCTTTGGAGAGTTCTCAAGTTCTCATGTGTTGATATGACTTATATTCAAGTCATTAAAGATATGTATACTAGAGATGTTACTTGTGTTC
>NW_018165443.1:252283-253260 GCF_001263595.1 Phalaenopsis equestris | reverse complement strand
AGGATTGACAAAATATTTTCCTATTTCTGTTGGATTACATTAGGGATCGGCTTTAAGCCCATATCTTTTTGCTTTAGTTATGGATGGTCTTACTGGACATCTATAGGAGGATGTACCTTAGTGTATGGTTTTTGTTGATGATATCCTTCTCGTGGATAAAACGAGAGAAAAAGCCCAGAAAAAAATTGAATTATGAAGGTCTACATTGGAGTCTAAAGGCCTTCATTTAAGTAAAACTAAAACTTAATACATGGAATGTAATTTTAGTAGTAATAGCTCTAGTGACATAAGTGTGAATTTGGGTGATCAAATTATTAAAAGGTGTGAACGATTTAGATATCTTGGGTCCGTTGTTCGAAGCGATGGTGATATATATGGGGGTGTTTGTCGATGTTATTTTGTGTTAGAGGAGTTGGCTGTAAGAAGCTATCGGTCACCGGAATTCGGTCGCCGGAATCAAAATCTCGTCGCCCGCTTCAGAAGGACATTGAAGTGTGAAATCAAACTGACCCCATATTTATCATAGTTTAAAATGAAAGAGCATTGTACCTCAAATCCTATATTTATCCCGAAGGATAAACACAAAACTTCAGGATGAGGCTCGATCAAATAAACTAAGGATATTATGACATCCGTTTGGTCTGCAAAACCTTTATATTTGCTGAAAAGTTTCCCTATTTAATATAAAGGGTTAAATAGGGTTTATATTAAGTTCGGTTGGAATATGCTTCCTACAAGGGCAAGCCCCTATAGTTAATTACATCTTAAATGACCAAATTCACCTAAGAAGACTCTCGATAAATATCAGGAAATATTATCTTCAAGGAATTTCAAAGGGTAGGACTCTTCAATGAGATCGGACAAAGAGGTGTGAAAGGGGATTGGTTTAAATTTGAAACATTTTATTGTAGAATCCAAAGGAGGAAGAACTAGGGGATGTCATGGATCCAGAGGAGAATCCCGGTGCTATCCTAATA
>NW_018165443.1:251792-252204 GCF_001263595.1 Phalaenopsis equestris | reverse complement strand
TCTCTGGCTTGGATAGCTCTTCGTAAGTATGAAATTATTTTTACTACTGTACAAACATGGTAGCCAAAGAGCCTTATAGACATAAATCATGATGAACTTTATAACTCCCTCTCTAGAAGAAGTCAACTTTCCAGATCTCATTATTTATCCTGATATTTTTGTAACAACGTAGATGCCTACCTATTATCAGAGATTTTCTGTATATGAATTAACATGACAACTTCTAAATTCATTGTTAATATTTGTAGTATTATAATGCTAGCTTTATATTTATACTATTCTTCTATTCTTTCAGCTAGTGAGTTTTCTAGTGTGTCAAATTATAATGTTAAATTAGATATCCCTAAAGGTCATGGCTATTTAAATATTATGGGGCATATTAAAGTTGATTAGGGTGATGCCGGTTAGGATC
>NW_018165443.1:247616-251747 GCF_001263595.1 Phalaenopsis equestris | reverse complement strand
AATGAACTTACTAAACTCAACTTAATGAGTTCCATAATTTCATTTAGACCGTGGGAATCCTCGTTAGCAACCGTAGGTTACCTCCTCCAAGGGATTCCCGATCATCCGATAGAGACATCTTAATTTAGTTGTAATTGTAGTTTTATTTGATGTTTGTGAATAAATTTTGAATTGTTTTATATTCTGAATGTTGTTGCAGTGAATTTTATCTTGGTTGATTTTAGTTTTGGTTTTGATTTCGATTTTCATGCAGGGTGATATCGTTGTTTAGCATGTGAGTTTGCAGGTATAAAAGCACAGTATGAAAGTACAAGAAAGACAACGCTAAAAACTGTAAAAACGTACCTGGTGAGTCTTCTTGTTCCACCACATGAAACTTAAAATGCATGTCAGTGCAATTTATATAGAGGCAAAAAGTAAGATTTTGGTAGTTTTCCTAACCCTATGTCATATATTGATGGGTTATTATGAGTTTAATTAAGGATGATTTTGTCAAGCAAAACATATAAAGTTTAGTAGATCTTTAAGATATCTAACAGATCTAGAGAAAGAAGCAGGTTCGTGCTACTCTCTCGCTGCCTGGTGAAAAATCCCAAGTTCTCTTAAACTTATTAGGTTGCTTAACAATTCATCTTGAGAATACCCTAATGCTCAGTGAACATTGATGTCTCAATTATCCCTTAGAATAGGGTAATTATCACTTGTGATTCAATTTAAGAATTATGTGGGTGAATACCCTTAAAGAGGCAAGTTAGTGTTGTTGGAACACTTAGCAAAATTTTGACTTGGACTTGTAGTGTTCAAAAGATGTTTTAATTTTCAATGATATTTACTTTTCTAATCCTCGTTTAAATGAAACTTGATTTAGCCTAAGTCACTACTAAGCCCTTAAGACCTATGTGAGTGTTCGAATTAGTTTTGAAGAGATTAAGCTTTAGGTGGTCATAATTCATGATTTAAATTTTATTTAAAAATCAAAATAGGGGTATTAAATTGATTGATTATTGACTTCAAAAGTCATACCCCTAAGCCCTAGGTTCATTTTATTTTAATAAACGTCCAAATTTTACTAATTTAGAAATCTATTAACTTATCTTTTTAATTAAGAAAGTGAGGTTGGTTTCTATCAATTAACCCCTTGTGTTTCAAATATCAAATAAACTTATTAAGATCAGAGGTTACCCATTTTCCTTCTTGAATTAAGCCTAAATGTTATTTAAGGCTAAGTTTCCAAAATTACACATTTGCCCCTAAGACTCTAACATTTCATAATTTATCAAAGTCAATTCAAATGACTTTAAAATTTTTATCCTACCTCATTCATGGGTCAATTAAGACATCAAAGGAGAAAATGTGATTTTTCAATATTTAATTTAATTTACATATTATTTTCATGCAAAAATAGGATTTTTCAAATAAAACTCCTAACTTGACCAAAGTAAATCCTAATTCCTTGAAACTTTTACTAGAGGTAGGATTAGACGAAATAAGTCGTTGGACCAAATTTCATGATTTTTTTTGGATTTTATCTCAATTTTAAGAATTATTGTAAGTTCTGGGGTATTTATTAAATATAAAATATTTTAAATGGGGAAAATTAAGTTTTATATTTTCGAAAAGTCTCCCTAAGGTCAGAGAACTCAAAGAAGAAGACTTTATATTTTTTTTTAATTTTATTTGATTTATTGGAATTATTTTAGTGAAAACTCATTTTTAGCCTTTAAAAAATATTTTTAAAGTTTGAAATTCAGTTTCTTTATTTATAAAATCAAAAAAAAAAATATTCTAATTATTTCTAAGTGATTAGGAAGCAATTTAGAACATTTTCATGAGTTTTATTTTTTTTGTGATTTTTAGAGATTTTTAATTATTTAAATATTTAAAAATAGGCTAAAAATGAAGTTTTTATTTTAAATATCATTTTATTTTTATAAAATACCCCTAATAATAGAGAACTTAAAAAATAAGTTTTTATAAATTTTTGAGTTATATTTTGATTATTAAAAATTATTTAAATGTCAAAAGTGATGTTTATCTTATCAAATGAACTCAAACTATCAAATGAACTCAAACTATTTTGAAATTTTTATGGTGAGTTCTCTGGATTATAAATAATAGTGGAGCTAAATAATCAAGTCATTTAAATGTTTATATCTTTCAAAATTAATTATCTTAGTGATTTAGTGTTTGTGAAATATAGGTTCATTTTAAATGACTTAACTCATGAAAAATTTTCTTAAAGGTTCCCTGGTCATCATAAACCTTCCAAAATTTTCTTGGAATTTTCTAATCAACATGTTAATTTCTATGATTAATTTAAGCAAATAATGTGCATAAACTTGAAAAATATAGATCTTTATCTAGAGACTTCCTATGACTTTGGAAAAATAAGAGGATGTTTCCCTTGACAAAGAATATAATAT
The DNA here is from genome assembly GCF_001263595.1 of Phalaenopsis equestris. NCBI lineage: Eukaryota > Viridiplantae > Streptophyta > Magnoliopsida > Asparagales > Orchidaceae > Phalaenopsis > Phalaenopsis equestris. The sequence goes on along the minus strand of NW_018165443.1, from coordinate 249,324 downwards.
GTTAAATTCCAATATGCATGGAGAATCAAATTAAAATCAATATTTAATTAATTAAAAGAATAAAATATTCATCAAATGGACTTCAAATTATTTCCACATTGTTCTCTTCTGTTCACTGAGCAAGGCAGTATTTTTATTTTATTTTTGTGATTTTTCTACACCAAGATATGAATTTTTGAAGTTAGGGGTATTTAAATAAATAGGAAAAATCCCTATTTATCTATTTAAACAGCGCGTGCTGACTAGATCCTAGGCAGCTCTGAAGACATGTGTGGTGCACTCTGGTTAGATGCCACCATCTACGTAGCTGCTGACTCGGCCCGCGATTTATGTTTCGAATCGTTGTCCGGCTTGATCTCCTCCGTCCATTTGATACACGCTTGATCAAATGGCTCCCCGTGATCGTCCCCGATAGAGTGACCTCATGACCGTCCACACTAAAACACTAAGATCTCAGCCTAGACTCAACCAAATCACTTTGGGTTTGATCCTATGGACTCGTCTAAGTGAGACGAACACATCCATATGGTAATCATGCAATTAAATTAAACCTAATCAAATGGAGAATCAAAATAGGCTCGGGAGGGGGAGAAGTTTTATACCTTTGCTCTGAGAAGTGAAGCTTCAATCAGAGGGTCTTGGCACATTCGTTGGGGTCCAAGGAGTCACCGACAACATTTTGAGCTCAAAATTGAACTTCGACAGTGGAAATTGGTGAGAGAAAACAATCGGAATGCACTAAGGGGATCTTAGGGAAGCTCTATGGTCAATTTGGAGAGGTGTCTCTAAGAAGTTTTCAGCACCGTCTCCCATGTTCGTGGGAGGTACTTTTTATGAAAATGGCTAAGGGGTGGTTGTCATGGCCAATTAGGGGGTGCATTGTGCTACTTAGGTGGAGGGCAGAGGAGCTCTACAACTTAATTTGGTTGAGTTTGGCCTCAAGGTTTGATTTGGGTGAAGTTACATGGGGGTGACTCTCAGTTTTGAGATTCTCCGGTGACTAGGTCGGTTGGCCATGGTAGGGGGAGGTGGCTAGGTGCTCAGGGCATCCAGGGGAATCTGTTAAAGCAATTTAATGCAATGGGGTTTAGTTTTGGTAAGGGTATCTTAAGCATGTGTATTTTTTGAAATAAGATCCATTAATTTGGGGTAATTTTATTCCAATGGCTTAGTTTAGGTAGTTAGATGGGTTTTGGCTTAGTCTTAGGGTTCAACTAAAGGCTGAGGTGGAGTTAATTTGGTTGCTTTAGGGTGGTTGGGTCATATTTAGTGCATGGGTTCAATATGGGTTCAAGTGATCAAAGTTTGGGTTTGGGTTAGGTTAGCAATGTCAAATGACCAAAATAAATGTTTCATTTATGATTTTTATGAAGATTTTTGGTGAAGGGTTGAAGTGATTTTGAGTTCAATTGGTAGGTCAATTTGAGGGATTTTTGAGATTTGTCCAATTTGGGCATGTTGGGCTAGACATGGGTCTAGGTTAGGATAGCCTTGGGCTAAGTCCAAATTTAATGGTCCACATCATCAAGGGAGGTGTTCTAAATATTTTTCATGAAGGAATAGAGTGGAAATATTTGGGTTAAAGCCCTCAATTTGCTGAAATTTTGAGACATGGTCAATTTGGGGTAAATTTGGGGCTTGTTGGACTTAGGTTGAAATCAGACTTAGGTTGAAATCAAATGAGGCCAATTGAAGGTCAAGTTTGATG
>NW_018165443.1:246094-247579 GCF_001263595.1 Phalaenopsis equestris | reverse complement strand
AATTTTGATGTATGGGGATGTTATAAAGGTTTTTCAATGAGTGGGCTGGCCAATTGAGTGGGCTATGGGTTCAATTTGGTGGAACCAAATCATGGGGCCAAAATTGAGTTTTTGTTCTAAATCAAAATTGAGTTCAAATCATGGATCAATTGGGCTTGGATTTGGTCTTCATTGGAAATATGAAAAGTTAATTTGAGTTTAGAATTGAAATTGTGGAAATTGAGACCAATTGGATAGACATTTGAGGTGATTTGGAGAAAATATGGGCCTTTAAAAGGCAAGGGGTTTTGATCAAGTTTGGTTAAATTAGCCAAATTGGGTCATGTGATAGTTGAGGAAAATGAAATTGAGAATATTTGGGAGGTTTTGGAAATTTTTGGGATTTTATTAAATTTTTGGAATTTTGGGCCAAAGAGTGGTATTTTGGTAATTTGGTCCATCTAGGGATTTTGGGTAATTTGGGTGTTTTCAAGGTGTTTGAAATGATTTTTGAACAATTTTGGGTATTTTGGCTAGATTTGGAGATTTTGGCCAAATTTGGGGTCCCAAGGGTATCTGGGTAATTTAGGGGAATTTAAGGGCAATAGGGTAGGTTGGGTATCTTGATAGAGTTGGATTGTCAAAAGCCATGGATCAATAGAAACCCCATTTTGGGTCCTCTATGTAGTGGTCTTAGCTAAACCCTAGCCTAGGGCTAATGGGTTTATGGAACCACCTACAGGAGTCTCCCAAAAGTATCAAGGGACCAAAGCGTAGAAGTTCTGGGTTGAAGGTAATGAGTGATTGTGAGTGCAAACAAGTGCCTTAGCCCTAGACCAACACCCAGGGTCAACCCTAAGGTCCAGCAGTCCTAAGGGTGACTCATCTTGAGTTTCCCCCATAGAGACCTCACCTACTAAGTACTAGAGGTTATGACCAGTATGTGGAACTTCAAGTTGAGTAGAGAAGAGTTTGAAATTTCTAATGGTGAGGGTTCCTTGTCTAGTTTTCTAAGAATAGTCAATAGGAAAGTCCTATGGCTAGATCTTAGGCTACTAAAGAGGAAAAATTGAACCTCAACCAAAAGTGAGGTCAACAGTGTTAATAGTAGAATCCAAGTTGGTTGGTTGAGTGGAAGAATGCTTCGGGCCTTTTGTGTGATAGAAAAGTACCACTTAGATTGAAAGGAAAATTTTATAAGACAGTGGTGAGAACTGCAATGCTCTATGGCGCTGAATGTTGGCCTTTAAAAGAGAAGCATAATAATAAGTTAAGGGTTGCCGAGATGAGAATGATTAGGTGGATGAGTGGCTTTACACTTAGAGACAAAATGCGAAATGAATATATTCGTGATAGGGTTGGTGTAGCTCCTGTGACAGACAAAATTAGAGAAAGTCGTCTTAGATGGTTTGGTCATATTAAACGTAGACCATTAGATGATCCGATTAGGAGAGTAGATGTTTTAAATTTGACTTGTGTTAAGAAAGGCAGAGGTAGACCTAGGAA